>NC_069145.1:55860924-55913978 GCF_943734635.1 Anopheles cruzii
GCCACCGAAACCGGCCGCCAGCTCTCCGGTCGGCGACCGGTTCGGGGTCCGGGGCGAGCTACCGTCCGCCGACGCCCGGTCCGCGTCCTGCTGCGTGAGCACCGCCGCCTTGATCGGGTTAAACTTGGCGTACTTCGACTGCACATTCTGGAAGCGCTTGCCAAAGTTGGACATGGTCCGACCGCGCCAACTGTCATATTTGAACTACCGATCGGAACGCGAGCAAGGCGTTCCACAATCGTCGGCAGACAGACCGCGGGCGCTCCGGGCTCAGACTCAGACAGGCGGCGGCGATATGACGTACGGGGCCTTCGATTCCGATTCCGAGACCGATTCCGTGGTGTTCGTGTGCTGGCAACGGGCTCACACCATCACCAGCCGACAGAGCCGAGGGCCCCTCCGATAGACACCGCGCCGTTGTTGTTATGAAAAAGATATTTAATTTCCGCCTTCGACTACGCCACCAACTTCCCCCGTGCCGTGCCGGGTTATGCAAAACAAAACCCATCCCCAGCTCGGCCAGTGCTGCCAGCCACGCCAGCGCGGGCACCAGCAACCGGTGTGCCTGGAGGTGGTACAGTTGGCTAAATGGCGAAATTTGTATAAATATCTCTGCAGGCCCCGTCGGCCACCCCGCCCGAAACGGGTTATCGACTCCCGCCGGGGACTTCGTGGCCGGGGGCTCGCCTTTTTCCCGCGCAACCCGGTCGCTAAGGGTCGGTACGTCGGGGCGTTATTTGGGTCGCGCTCCGGTCGCTGGAGCTATCAGCTGAACTGTTTATGGCCTACCATCGCGCCTCTGCGCTGCGCTGCGAATTGATAGCGAAACTTCACGCAAATTGCACACGCGAACGCCACGGATGGGGGTGCGATATCGGAACCGCGGCACACGCACTCTCGAAGACACCCCCCCGGGAAAGTCGGGCTCCACTGACGATACTGACCTGGTCCCGGAGCAGAAGCCCCACGTTCGAGGTACGCGGACCTCCTCGGTAGGACGATCCGCGTGGACGCGACATAACGCGGCGCGCGCTCCAAGACTGTCACCTCACTACTAAGCGGGTGTCACCAGAGGCCACGCCGTCGGTAACTACTTCCCACACAGGACAGTAACAGGTCCCTCCGAGGTGGAGGATTCCTCGAGAGACTCCGCAGGGCCCCGAGTGTTTGTTGCGCGTTGGCACGTGCACCTGCATGCTACAATTTATTGTCCCCTCCTCGTACCGCCCCCCTCAGGTCACCCCGGGGGAGTGGCAATAGGCAATAAAATTATAAAACCTGAACTGCGAAGCGCATTTGATTGAGACTTTGCAGCTCGAAACCCTCATTCGAGACGAGAGCTTCGAAGGAGCCATCACCATTCTGGTTCCAAGTGTGCAACAGGCGACCGCAACAGGGACTTCCTGGTTCGTGGTGCACGGTCAAGCTTTAATTACCGGTAAGGCACCACGCACGAACCCGAGCAGACGGCTGGACCTAACTTATGGCCAACCTGTGGGCCACGCGAAGGCGTCACGAACTCTCACGGCCCGTATGTGGCCCACATCTTTCACCGTTCCGTGACCTGAGCTGTGCTCAGTGGCCCCTAAGAGGGTAGAGGTCCTGCGGCGCTACGCCCATACGTGGGGAGCGCTGAATGTCATAAATTGTTTTTTCCCTCTATTTATTTATTGCTATTGATCCAACCGATTCGTTGGCCCCGCTTTTTGGGGGTGCCAGGAGTTCTTTGCGGGTTCCAGGTTCGATAAGGGACCCGGGAGGTTCTTAACACCGTCAAACTCCCAGATCTGGATAGTTTCGAAAGCACATAAATTTAATATTTCAATCTAAACTGCAGCAGACCCCGTCCAGCAGAACGCTGCATGCAGCTACTCCGAGGAGCGGTCCTTGATCAGACCCCCAGGTGTCGGTGTGCGAGCGCTTGGGGTATCGATTTTCGAGGCGCCCAATCATCAATCAATCGGAATTGCACTCCGCGATTAATTTTGGCAAAAGCGAAACCTCGGGAGCGCCAAAGCATCCGCCAAGCGCCCACAAAGAAACCTCCAGGGCACACCAACACACACAGAGCCAACGGAGAATGGAGGACGAATCGCATTCCGAAGGACAAAATCGGTGCGATGTCGGCGGTCCGCCAATTGCCAATGGCAACGGCAACGAACACGACGGTTCCGTTTGCACAACGGAACGGAAGGCTCCCGAAAAACAACATGCCACTGTTTAAGGTATTGATCGGTTTTCCGGACTTGCTTCGGGTGCCATTCGGAAACTCTAGGCGTTAAGGCGTTGTATTGGTATTGGCAACCCGGGAAGGCATCGGAAATGGTGCAGGTGAGTTGTCCTTCGCCGTCGCGCTATCTGTCGCGCGAGCCACCGGTGCCTGGGTGTGTGTGTGGGTATCTGTCTATGGCTGGCTGTAATGGTCAACCGGTAGCCAATGAGAACCCGGAAGTGGACGCCGATTACATGATTTTCTACGCAAAAGCGTATTGTTGTTGGCGTCGTCGGTCATTATGACGCTGAGTGATTTCAATGCCGGATTGAAAGAGTCTCAAAGCTACGCAATAAATGCAAAAGGATGAGTCCAATTAGACAGTGAAAGTCACTGTTCATTTAAAGTAACCGGTAGTCCTGCGGAACTATGGTGTGTGCTTATAAGACGGACGTGTGTGCTAGTCGTATGAAACCGGATTTTTGTAAACAGATGGTTCTAGCAGTCAATTTGGTCCCCCTTATTAGGTTTTTTTGGCTACACTGCCTTGTTTTGACATCAAGCAAATGATTTGATGTCGAAAAAGAAATAAATTTGGTTTGCAACTTGTCTTTGAAGAAGTTAGAACATGTTACCTTTGTGCCTGAAAGTAATGATTTGCGGGGATCATTGCTTAGCGGTTTAAAAAATTTAAAAACCGTGATTTTGTCTTAAACAGCAGAACGACGGAGAACTCCAAAAAAGTTCGAGGATCCTGGACTACAAGAACTTTTAGACGAAAATGACACGCAATCGCAACAACAACCCACGGATTAGTTAAATTTGTCCTAATACGTTTGAAAGCCCTGGGAAAGATCCAGATGATTGGAAAATAAGTGCCACATGAATTGAACGAAAGGCAGCAGGAAAAGCGAAAAACCAAATGTGAAATTCTGCTCGCCAGATACAAAAGGAAATTATTTCTCCATCAGATCGTGATTGAGGATGGAAAGTGGATTCATTTTGGGAGTTTTGAAACAAAAAAATCTTGGATGACACCGGGAAAATCATCATTTTTGACTGCAAAACTAGATCGATTCGAAAAAAAAATGAAAATGAGATGGGATCAAAAAGGTGTTAATACAGATCCCTACAATAATTGATCAATTTACATCATGCAAAGATCGAAAAACGACCACAATGGACCATAAGACACGGTAAGGTCCATGACAATGCGTCTGGACACAAAGCAAAACTGGTTCAGGATATAATCAAACCACTTACCCCCGCTGTATTTACCAGACTTGGACCCTTCCGACCATCATTTACTTTCATCGATAGAAGTCTAAAATTGGATGACTTTTGTTTGCTTCAAAAGATGAAGAATTCTTTCGGCTTGGCATCCACGATTTAACAGAGAGATGGGAGAAAAGTACATCTAGCGATGGCACGTACTTTGAATAAAACAGTGCATCAATGCAATAAACATTTGAATTGTTTTAAAAACAAAATCCGGTTTCATACGTCCAAACCTGACAGTTTCCACTTCGTCGGACGTACAATAATGATACTAAAATCATAACTCTTTATCAAGATGAACTCTCCTCAAAAAAAGTTCAGGTCTTCGTGGTCTACTGTATATTCTGACCTGTTTGAATGTGATGTGAGCGATTCCACCATCGATGTGAGCTTCGAATTTTCGCCCAAAGTAACTCTCTGATTTAGATTGTTAACTTTAATAGTTAACTGATCGAATCTATCTGTTGTCGGAACAGTCATTCATTATGCTTTCTTTATGTTCATCATACTTCAATTAACTATCGAAGCAAATCGCAAGGTTTAATTCGCGGTTTAGCAAATCATGTTTAGTGATTATCAGAATAGGACCAACATTGGTCCCTTGTGGAATTCCAAGGGTATTTTCGATGGACTTTAAGACAGTAATCATGAAAGAAGTTCCTGGAATTCTCCATTCAAAGGAATTTCTCAGGATACAACATCCATCAAGAGCATAGCCTCGATTGGTGCTTACCCACAATCCATCCTGGTTCAAAAGTGTTGCAAAATTTTCCCTTTTGTTTGATCTTCTTCTTCAAAGTTTCCTTCATTTACTTAAAGTGTTGGTCCTTCTGTCAAAACGCTACAGATAGTAGTCAC
This sequence comes from Anopheles cruzii, assembly GCF_943734635.1. Taxonomy (NCBI): domain Eukaryota; kingdom Metazoa; phylum Arthropoda; class Insecta; order Diptera; family Culicidae; genus Anopheles; species Anopheles cruzii. Next base: position 55,865,273 of record NC_069145.1, read on the forward strand.
AAACTTTACGAAAATTTGGCCTGGTGTTAGAAGTACAACTTTCGGTTCACGATACGATACGAAGCTGCAAGTGTTTTGACTAGCGGACCAATTTTTGTTTGTTGAATTTTACTAACACCTCTCCAAAATGCAGCATAAAGAGACCTTTTCGATAGTTAAAACCATTGCACCTTCTGGTGGCCCAGAAACCGGGGTCCTGCCATCCGCAAACCGTAGCGGGGATCGTTCTGCGCTTTCCGACTTCCGACGCAGGCAGAGGTGTCTGTTTATTCGATACGGAACACGGTAGTGCAATCGGGAACTGCAAGCCGTCGATTCACGAGCTTGCTTCATCAATTTAGATCCACTTCTGTGGCTCCGCCAGTGGGTCCCGGGGACGCCGGTCACACGTAGAAACACCTGTCAATTCCCCCGAGGGAACCCTGGCCCGCAACTTTGTAACACCCCGAATACCCGTGCCCAACATTCGCCGTCACACAAGTAACGGCCCCAACCGGAGGCCATAAATAAGGGTCGCTCAATTCAATCCGGACCAGGTGGTGAGGTGCACAGAACGCCCGGCTTCACAGCGTAGTAGTCAGCAGCGGCGGAGTGGCGGGCCCTGGAACCATGCGCTGGATACTTACACCATCAGTCTTTGTTCGTATGTCCTTACCAGCCGCCGTCAGCAGTGCCCGCAGGATCGCTGTCGCTGTACCGGTCTGCCGGCTGGCTACCAGATGTACGGCCGTTTGTTGACGTGACTATCGATATTTCCACGGTTCCGCGCGCGAACAACAAAGACAGAAGATAAAGAAATAGGCAATTAGCGCGGGCACCGGCAGGGTGCAGAAATCGAAACCAGGAAAATACGAAACCAGAACGATCCATCATATCCTTTTGTCGGGCGGGGAGCGGCAACGGCAACTCAATGGACGCGAATTGGTTTGTAGGTCGCGCGTCTCGAGTCCGACCGACACTTACCCCACTATCCGTGGGCAGCAGCTGGCCGACGAAGTTCTCATCCTCAAGGATGAGCTTTTGGAAGAATTTGAAGAATGCTTCCTCTTGAGCGTGCGCTTCCTCTTCGTAGGCATTTAGAATCAATCTCTGTGAAAGGTGGTTATGGTGAAATCGATCAGATCGGGGAACCTGCCATTTCCACTGCACGACCAATTGAATGAAGGAGCTGAGAGCTGCTTGACGTCGGGACGAGCAAATGTTTACCCTACGGGCCCCAATAACCGAGACCCGAGAACCCTTTCGCGAAGTTCTACACCGATTCTAGGTATTCCAAAGACCGACCGTGTCGATTGAGGTGCCATCACTCTTTTCTTTTCTCCCAACTAACCAAAAAGGACCTTCACCAGCATACTCTACAGAAAGCGGTTGAACCTACGGCCTCGTCACTGGATGCGTCCATCACTCGCCGCACCATCGACTTCATCTTCATCTTGCCTTTCGGCTTCTCCATGTTTCGTTCGTCACGTTTTGGTTTGACTTTCACAATCACTGTCAAACGGAAAACACTGCACTTCGTTGCATCTCGTATCGTTCAGAGACACGTCTGGTATCCTGCATGGCGATAAGAACAACCAGAAGCCCCTCTCTGTGTGACTCTCGATTTCAACTGAACCGGAACTGGTCCGCAAATAGCTCACGAAGTAGCGTCCGCCGCAAAAAGAGGATCGCCGGCTAGAGCGCTTTGCCCAAAACAAAAATGTGAGCATCGACAGCACGTTGCACGAAGTCCTTTCGTCAGGCACGTCACGTCGTAGTTACTGCCGCCGAATCGGGCACCCCGTATCTACCAATTGGCAGCGTACCGAAAGCGAGGTACACGAAAACAGGGCCACCGAAACTAATAAATTTGGGGCTTACAACTGATGCATTTCACTTGCGCTCTCGATTGGCGCTGACTTCTGACTGGTTTTACTACACGAACTCACTCACAAATTAGCCTATCTTTTTCCGCTCGCTCCCATCCCGCCAAGCGTCGTCGGGCGCTTCTTCAGTGGCCAGTCAACCCCACTTACCCAGGTGTCCGAATGGTTCAGGTCGAGTAGCTTCGCGATCAGCTCCATCGCGACTAACTCCGCTCCGCAGAAGCAAGTGATCCGCCGGAGGGCAAAAGTTCGACACGAGGCAGCCCATTTGCTGCCTCGGGCACGAGGCTCCAGACATTACTGAACGTCCCGTGCCGTCCCCCCTCCGGACCTCTTCCCGTTTCACCACCACCGCGCAGAAGTTGGGCTAAAGAATTGCAAAAGGTGTTCCGGCGGTGCGTTTGTAAAGAAGGCTCCGCTCGGAGGTGGTGCATCGGAGGTGCCACGGCACACGCGGAGGTTGCAATTTAGGGCGTTAAGAGTGTGTGGCCTAGTAGCCTTCACTCAGGAGCCGAATGTGTGAAAGAAAGTGCGGCGTGAAAGGCCCGAACCAACAAAGCCTGGAAGCCTGAGCTGTGAGCCGATTTGGCCCACATTTAAGTGGAAAAGTTGTTGGCACCCCAACCATCAAACACACATATTCACCTCCCGGGGGGGTTTCGGGGAGTTTGGGGATTTGGTTTGGCTGGCACCAAAATCAATTCCCTCTAATTGTACCGTCATTAAAATGGTGTGCTAAAAGCGTGTAAACTCCTTTTTGTCGGTGCCGAGTTTTGTGTAGCAAATAAAACACAGGGAACGCGGAAACTGTTTGCTCGATTTGGAAGGCCGAAGTTGTTGAAACACATGCTCAAAACACATTGTGGGACTCCTCGCCATTGAGTTTTGGGAGGCCATTTGTTTAACGGATTTCGGAAACGGATTGGCATGGCTTTCGACAGTTACGAAAGTTTTTCTCCAGTTTCAGTAAACTTATTCAAAATGGAAAGTTTATTTAATGCTCCAAACGCTGTGGAACGTTAAAATGAAAAACATGTGCAAACAAAATTCCAAACTGCAATAAATATGTTATACTGAAGTTAATGAAAGTAGTGTAGAAGAAAAATTATAAATATTATGGAAGAATTGAACATTTAAAACATTAAAATCAGTGCAAAAGTGCCTCCACAAACACAACTAAATGCAAAGCAAATTTGGATATGAAAACTAATCAACTATAAGAGCAAAACAGAAATTGTGGCGAGTTATTCTAAAAATATTCAAGCAAATGAACATTCAATAAAAACGTTTACTTATCTGTAAGACACTGAAAAATATTAAAATGAGTATTGCAAAACTACAGTTAAAGTAAATTGTATTGATGAATATCAACATACAAAGAGCAAGGTTGAAAACAAGAAAATTAAATAAATAAAAAATAAAAGTTATGTTATAAATGAACTAAAACTGTGAAACCTAGTTTTTTAATCTTAGAAGAATGGATCAGGTCGCATTTATGAAACTTAGTTATAAGCAATAACATAAAAATAAAAAAAATCTGTCGAAAAACAGAAGTATACTAGGTATAATATTAATAGGCTACATAAATTGATTTAGGCCTCACAATGAACCAGTAAATCTTGTTAAAGCTTGAATTAAAAAACTTAAGGATTAAAAGTTTGCATTGCAATGTAGCGGAATGATGATGAACGCGTCATGCCCACAAGTTCATTGAGCAACTTAAATTAATATTGTACACGAGCATTTTAATTTAAAAAAAACAGAAATGACCAACTCTGCTGGGAACCAAAACAGGAAACGGCCCTGATTATTTCGAAACAATCCGAGCCTGACGCTCGTAATTTGTTGATGGTTTGCTTACTGCAGTTAAATTACTCGCCCGACACGAGCTCTCCGTCCTTCATTCGTCATGGTCGGAATGGAATGTGTGTGCCGGCCGGCCGGCCTGCCCCGAGGGAGCCGGAAGCCTTTACCTTAATCTTCCACCCTTTAGTGCCCGACATAGCGGGCCGTAGTATTCGCGTCGCTAGATAGTAACAAACTGCTTCAACATAGTCCCGTAGCTGTTGCCACGGCTCATAGTCCGCCAGCACCAACAGTATCACCCGGACGGCGGCGGTGTCTACCATAGGCATAAGGAGCCGCAAGCCGTTGTCACCCGCCGTTCACTGACTGCTTCACTTCGGTCACCGGCACCACATCCCGGAACGCAACACGACACGGTTTGTTTTTATTTACTTCGCCACCGCGGCATGCTGACCTCTCGAGGAGTTTGTGCGAACCACCACGCTTCCAAGCCGGGCTGTTTGCAGCGATATGCCACCAGAGGGCTCCTCAGGACCTCACTGCGAACGGCGTGACTTCCGTTTACTGTGCGCCAGCAACACCATGCCCGTGACACGTGCCACGTGCGTCGAGATGCACGCCGGATGACAGCTTACTTTCACTTTTATTTTGCACCCTCGGATCCTCGGAGATCAGTCCTTGGCTTATCAGTCCCAGACCCCTTACGTAAGCCACTAAGAATAAGGCCACTCACGCCAAGGCCGTGGGGCCGGGGGTCGCTGCAAAACGGGCTGCAGCTAGCACCGCACTTTCGCCACTTCACTCACTTCGTGTCACTTCCGCAATTAGTTTAGCTCAAGGCGACCGATTCCACCGGGATTCGATTCCACACCACCAACCGACGTATGTCTTCAGTGGCAAACAGTTGGAGTTCAACTGGAGAGCGGCCGTAAGAAGCGGCCCATCTTTTCCGAATATTCCGAAATTGAAAATATTAGCCGCGCACTCCGCCCCTGACATGGGACCATAAAATGCGAAAAAGAGCCAGCAAAAAAACAATCCGCATCCTTTCGCCATCCAGAGAGACAGAGACAGGGTGCAGAGAGAGACAGGACAGTGAGGGCAAGCGAGCGAAGGATAATCGCGAAAACCGAAACCGAAACAACGAGCCAACGGAGCGGTCCGCGTAAACAACGACAAATCAATGGCCGGGCTCTCTCGGCCCCGGTGGCCCGAATAACCCGCGGGTCCCGGTGACACGCGGCTGTGCTGGTGGTGCATTTCTTCGCGACGATTGTGTTGGTTGCAGTGGGAATCGGCATTCGGCGGCGTGTTTATTGAATTTATGGATAAAACCTGTTTCCCCCGGAACGGCACCGGGCGATGTTTTGGTAGTGTCCTGGTGGCTTCGGTGGTCGAGGTTTCTATGGCTATTGGCACGGTAAACACAGTGCTGAACAAACTTGGAGGTTGGCTCCGTGCTGGGCACTTTTAAGATACTCCATTTCAATATACCAAATTATATAATATTAATATATTATTATAATATTGGTATTTTAAATATTCTTTATCTAGATAGACTGACAAGTGCCGTAGTTAACACCACGAAATCACGATTTAAATTAAGCTACTTCCAGCACCACAATTGTTACCAATAGCCGCCGATATTGGTAGAGCCAGCTAGCCGCCTTGCATGCCAGGCTGCTTGCATGCCAGGCTGCAAACAAGCTGCAGACCCGCGTACGAGCCAAGAGAGATGATCACCGATCGACTCACGAGTGAGAGAGGTAGGATCATCGGTCGACACTCTCTGGGACACTCTTGGCATTACGAAAGAACCAGGAGTGATAAGCGAAACGCCGGACCAGACGGACTAATTTTGAGTCGCTTCTTTCGGATCGCTTCTTTCGTGATCGATAATAAAGGACTTCAAGATACGGAACGGTCGCGGTGTTTGACTATTATTACCAACAACAATAATAAAGCGTTGTCAGTCTATTAATTATACTATCGAAGCGTTTTACATATTAAATTTACTGAGCAAATGCTCGGCCTCGAATCGTATTCGCTTTCGGGATGGACTGTTTTATTTTTCAATATTCGCCCTGCCGGGTGCTACAGCCATCATTAGTGGTAAAAGCCGCCAATGTTTGTTGCGAATGATTCCCACCGGCAGAAGTAGTATTAGTAACTGAGGTGCTGCCTTCCTTTCTGGGTGCAATGGAGACGCCCGGTACGCCCGATGGAGACGCCTTGCCCTTCGATGGAGGCGCCCGGTGGTCCTTTACAGCTCACCGTAAATTGATTAAATCATCACTTTGACATGACGTTTATGCCAAAACCAGCAACCTATAATAGTGTTCAGACCGAGCGCCGCTCGATATGATGGATCGTTCCGAGTTCCGAGTTTGCAAGAGGTTCACAGTGCCATACTTACCCCACCAGTTGAGTACGGATCAACACCTCGCTTTTGTAAAAGTAATTTAACTACATCCTCTCTCGAGAACATGGAAGCAATATGTATCACATTGTAATTGTCCTGCGGAAGAAAGGAAAAGCGTTTCAAAATAAAGCTATTAGCATGGATTGAATGAAATCGAATGAATGGAAATGATTGAATGGATAACTTGAGCCGGAAAATATGTTCTCGGACGCTTATGACGTCCGTCGTGAAGTTCTCTTATCTTTTAATTACATTTCGACCATCAACACCGGAGAGGCGGAGCTTTTGGTGTTCCATCTTTTTCAAATTTAATATTAAAATGCACGATCTTGATTCCATGGAACGAAACTGCCGACCGAGTTCAGTTCAGTGATCAATTCATGATCGGACCTTTGCTGCTGTAAAAATAATAATATACGCCGCTGAAAGTACCTCATGTACATGAAAAACAGAACACGCGAACACGCGCTTTTTGAAGAGCATGAAGCATTCAAGTTTCTGATACGAATTTATCGACACACGCCACGATGGTCATAATGAAAGCTTCAGTAGGTTAAACCACACCCAGCCCACATTGGGTCTCCGTCGATTTACAGCTTAATACTGAAACCGACATCTCGTGCCTACGCTACTGCATTTTTCATTAACCCAAAAACCTCAACGGAAACATATTTTGCCTCTTGCTGCACATAAAGCACTTGTTCCGATGAGATAAGAATCCCTTTCCCGTGGGCCGCTGCTGACCCGCCAGGGAGTGCCAGGAAACCACCTATGAACATGCAAAGTTCAAAGCCAAACCACGAAAAGCGGCCATTATTTCACATGAAGCTCCTGCACCTTCCATCCGCTGAGCATGATCGCAAATTACCGAGAACATTTCCTTTTGCTTCGGTGTGCCGGTCCGAAAGTGGAAGGTCCGAAAGGCGCACGCGAAGAAAGGATGGTCACACCTCGGCTTACTGAAATTCGGAAACCAAAAACCTTTCGCTTTGAAACTCTGAAAAGTCTACAGTGCCCTGTGTCTTGAGAGTGGCATTTAAACGCCTTTTTTTCCAAATTATCACTGCGGCCAAATATGCAAATCAGATTTTAGGCTACGGATTTTTTTTCCTACTCACACGCCCCTTGTTGGCGTTACTGTTGCTGGTTGCGATATTTTAGCCGCAGTGTGCCACCGTTTTCGGTGGTCGTTATTTATGGCAACAGTAAACGAAGTTTAAATAAAAACAAAAAACGGACCCGGACCGGACTTTGAGAGGCGGAAACGAAAAATACACCACGCGTCCGCCGTGAGATAAGCGTGAGAGCCGGAAGTGTGGACTGCGAGGGCAAAACACGTGGCTCGTCTTCGCGCCGTAGATCCGTGCTATTCTTAGGATCAATCTTGGCCAGACACGCAAAACCTGTTGCTCCCGAGCACCGATTCGGTACCGGTCACTAACGGTGGCTAGAGGACGATGATGGTGATCATGCAAATAAGGCTACCGCTGGCTACCGAAGCGAAGCCCCGCTCGGCGAATCGGCTGCCAAATCCGAATCCTTCTCGACGAAACAGAATCGAAGCTCTCGGTAAGCCGTGTTATGTACCTCTCGCGAAATAGTATATAGTACCGGCGTGATGGTAGTCGTGAAATATTTCGCTCTGGCATTCTCTTTCTCTTTTTCTCTCTTGCTCTCTTTCTCTCGATCCAGCATGGTCGCTAGGAAGCGCACGAGAGTGCGATAGTAGTTGTGCCATGTTCCGTGCCATGTAGGGGAAGTAGTACCCCCCTTTCCGGCACATCCGTATCTCCAACGGAGAACTTGTGGTTCGGAAAATTTGTTGGTGACAAATGGGAAAGATTCAAGACTCGTTGCGGTGAGTGAGTGATTTTTCATCGACCACCTTACGATCGTTGGGCAAGAGGGCCGTGCTCGATGCAAAATAAATGGATGGTTGGAAAAGTAACGATTGTGGTCCCATCGATGGACTACGTTATTGTTATAAGACCTCGAATCTTAATCACTGACTTCGTGTAAGAATTTAATAAGTAAACATAATCGATTTTTCAACCATTTTGAAGAAAACGCGCTTCAAAACGAAGTGTTTCATTTAAAAATTTTAAATAGTTTACAAAAATTGTACAAGGTGCGTAATCATGACAGGATCTATTAAAATAGTAAATAGCTCCGCTATTTTTTAGACGATTTTGACAAATGAACAAGATTTATTTAGAGTATAAAATGCCATTTATAAATTTTTTTCTTTCAAAATACAATATCGATCTAAAGATCGCCTACATTAGACACATAAAATTCTTACATTTGCGATCCGTTTTTGGGCTTGTTGCATTGTATTTGACAACATTTCGAGCGTAATCGCAGCCATTTCTGCAGTGATGTTAGCTTTTAGTTCTTTAGAGTTTTCACAGTTGAACGATTATTTTTAATGTACAGCACTACAGTTTTAGCTCATTCTTTTGGCGTAAATCGATCTATGACTAAAACAGCATAAACTAATGTTTTAGAACCTGGCGAATTTTCTAAAATCGACTAAAAAATGGTGGAGTTTTTTTTAAATTTTAGTAGGTCTTCTCATGATTACGCACCCTGTATAAATTGTACAAAGAAACCCAGTTGCTGGCCAAGAACCTGGTATGATGATGTCATGATGATCATCCGCTATAAACTATGAAGAGCAAGTTCCGATCTATCTTAACCAAACGGCACTTGATGGAATTTTAATCAAAAAATAAATATTTAAATGTATGAGAAATGAATACCATCAATATTTTGTAACACAACGCCGATTTATTGGTTTTCATAACCCAATTACCGAAAAAAATACTAGATAATCAATCTTCGTTCATTAATTTAATTGCTACCATCCTTTCTTCGTAGCTATCCGGTAATTAGTGTGACCTCACTAGACGTGACGTGTATAGCCTCACATTCTGTCGATAATAAATCACCGTGTCTGGTCCGTGTGACTCACCGTAACCACCGTAACGGTGCGGTGCTCCTAATGAGCATCGTGAGGTAGGTGAGGCACCGAGATTGATGTCTCCAGTAATTTCCTATCTCCTGAGAAAGCGACACCGCGGTGAGCGCGGAGTGGCCACGGACTAAGGCCAAGCCCACCGTAAGCCGTAAGGATGTCAAGGTAAAAAATGCGCTGTCACAACATCCTTAATGATAGCCTTAAAATCTCGGCCCACACACCCAGCGCCGCGCCGGAGGCAAAATTGATGTACCGGTAACACGGTCGGCCGGCGAGGCGATTCCTTCCAGGCACCCTACCAGGTCCGAAGAATAATATTCTACTTTGCATTTCACGCAGTTTACCGAGCCGTAGGTGGTTCCTTCCCGGTCTCGGACTGCAAAAGCGCCGGGTTCTTGGAGTGGTCAACTTGTTGATTGATTTCACTTTCGCATGCAACCCGTGCCACGCCGCTTCCGATCCAATATTGCTAATGTGAAAATTAGCGAAGTAAACTATCCCTTTGCCCATTAGGCCATTAGGTCAGCGATCGGTCCGAGAACGGATCGGAATCGAACCTGATAGAGAGTATCGGGTTCGAGTTCGAAACCAGAATCAAGCTTCCGGTATCGAACCACGTGGCAGTCGCGCGGGCGTTTACTTCTGTCAGTTCGCAACACGCAACACGCTGCACGAGAAAACAAAAATCACCGTCTCACCGACATGTCGGACGTAGTTTCAAAGGGAGCGTCAAGTAGAAATCAAGATAAACAACGGCTCGGAAATGAGAAGCAACTTCGGAACCACAGTGCACCCCAAGTGCGCGAAAAAGAGAGAAAGAGTACACATTACGAGCTCTTATTGGGCGACTCTCTGCACCGAGGATGTGTACGCGGCAACTTTCCCTTTTTTTTCGCTGATAACTATGGTACCCGCCAGCAGAAAATGAGGACTCCCTCGGCGGTGGTCCGCGGCGAACGGGGTCATGGTCTGGTGTGTAGTGAAGGCTGAGCACGGAACACAGTGCATCCGTTCACTCCGAACCGTTTGGGTTAAATTTGAAACCACCGAATTGAAATCCATTCGCCAGACGCGTGGAACGGAAAATTACAACGAACGCTCACGGTCACCGAAAAAATCCGGAGTCGCCCCCCCGAGGGCCATTCAAAAGGGACCCCCACCAACTAATTATCGCCTTCTCGGGCGCTCGGAAAAGTGGGTAAAGTTCAACGCGACCCTCCACGGCACGGTTTGATCCGTATCGCCGAGAAGGGCCGAGAAAGAAAAACGAAGAAAACGCGAAGGGAAAACTCATTTCGATTTTCATTGCCACCGGTTGGTTGGGTTGTCGTTATGTTTCGTGTTCCAACGAAAACCCGGCAGTTGAGTTGTTCGCCTTTGACGCCGATCGACAACGATTTCGGTGACCCCCGGCCGAAGGCGGTGGCGATAAAGCGATTTTATTGGCCAACCAGGCCAACCAGGAACCCGCTGAGATGTACCCCAAACGGGAGTCAGCCGTATCCAGGTGAAGTTCACCGGAGCGTGGTGAGCCGAAGAAGGGAGCCGGATGACCGGAGGAGCGCCGTTGGGAAGCTCTTTTCGCATTCGCTGTGCGTGATTTATCGAAGTTAATTTTCCATGCGGAATGCGATGCATCACACGCAGCGGTGGAGTGGAAAATTAATTTTCCTTCAATTGCGAAGCACATTTTACTCCACACTTACACTCCAGCGACCTTGGTTACTTACGTTATTCCTGGCGCCAACGTCCGATCCGAGGTCGATCATTCGATCCAGAATTGGCGTACGGTTATCCTTGACGGCGAGCATCAGGGGTGTCATCCCGGTGCCCTGTTGAAGGAGGAGGAAAGAAACGAAAAATTGTTAGATTCGAAACGGAGCTACCCTTTCTGGACCATTTCTGGACCAATTCCCAAGAAAATAGCAAATTATTTTGAAAGGAGTTTAAAAAGGTCCCATTATAACGTTACTTCCTTGACTTAACCCATCGGCCAAAGACGCGTCGGCACGCGTTCCCCGGCAACTGGCCAAAAACCATTTGCCCAGTTCCGTATCTCGTGGCCCAGATCTGCCTCCCTTGAGTGTGTGTCTTGGGCATACTTTTTGCTGCCACGCGATGGACACGAATATGCTGAAAAACGCAAACTTCTATGCGTCACAGTGGCGTGCAATCTGTGCCCGGTAGGAGGTGCCGTAGCGTCCGGTCGCCATCAGTCACCGGTCAACGTCGTTGTCGTGACACGCCTGACCCAAAGACTCACTTTTGCCGTAGCCCTTTTAACCCCGCCAAGAAAGATACGGGCCGAACCGATTTACGACAATGTTGAGACCGGCTTAATGGGCCATGGGCCCGGCGTTTTTCAGTATCGTTTTCCGTTAAACTGCATTGTTCTGCGGCACCCAAAGTTTAAACAAACATTTGCGACACCCTCCTACGTGCCGCGTTGCGTTTTCCATTATGCTAATGCGGTTTTCGCAACTCAACGCCCCTCGGCGCGCCGTTCGCTCGTTTCGCTATAATTTATGCGTTTTCGTGTTTTAATTTCACCCAACGCACCCTCAACTTGAAGGGGCCTGAATGCCGAACGCTGAAGTAAGTGAAATAAATGTGACGTCAGACAGCTGTTGGCTCGAGTACGAGGTACCGCCGGAAGTGAAATGTTAACTGCTATTTCTTGCATTCCTCCGTAGGAACGGTACATTTGGAGGGCGAGGGCCGGACAGAAACAGAGTGCAGGGCTGGTGGAGTGGACATCGGTGTGTCCTAGATTCTAATCATTGTTTGCGAAATGGGTTAGTTTTATTTGGAATTCGACAGTTTTTTTGCTTTGACGCACGTGTTGGTAAACGTACCATTGGCGGAAATTTTCTCAATGATGTAACGTGGCATAAAGATTGTTTACATTCAATTTATTCAAAGCGTAGTTTTAGCAATCGTCAGCAACGTTAGAAATTCTTTCACCAGTCTGTTTAATAGACGAATAAATTCTGATGAACTGATTTGAATCAATTGTGAATTGTGAAGTTCAATACATTCCTTTGCAAAAATGAACAATACAACTACTTAATTAGAGAATAAATAGGAAATATTGCAACTCCTTTCTTCTCTTACTCTTGTGCCACTAACTATTTAAAAAGACAGGGTCTACGATTTATAGGGCGATTTATAAAAAAACGAATACAATCGGAGGGTCCCTACTGCAGAAAGCACTGAGTGCGACCCATGATTCAACTTCGAAGGTTGTTGTTACTAGCACTATAACTATTGAAGGATAATTTAAAAAATGGTTCAATATCTTTACTGAAAACATGAATTGCTTGGCTCTGCTTAAAAATAAAAAAAAAAAACTTTAACTGAAATCTTATACTAACTTGGATAAACAGCACAGAAACTGTAGAGTAATTAGAATCTTTAAAATACACTCTAGAGTTGAACGATGTTTTTTAAAACAGCGCTATTGGCGATGTTATTTTTATGGAATTCAAGCTGAGTAAAAAGAACATCAATGAATTATTGTATTGTTGTATAACTTTGCTATTGTTGTATGACTTTAAAAATTGGAAGCATATTCAAGAGTTCAGCCTTACTGTTATCATATTTTCCAATTGATTGATAACTCTTCTGACTGTAGAAACTTTTACATATTTTGGTCCAATGCTTTTTTTCATATAACATTCAAGGTTCAATTTTTCCTATAGTTTATTTGATTCGTGACCTGAATGTTAAGTAAGGTTCTAGTCTTACATTTAAGGATTGCTATGAAGAGATAGTAAACAGAGATCTTAGAATGTTAAGATTTGTTTTAAGTATCGCTAAGAAGCTCATTGACGTAATGTGTTTCAAAATTCTCTACTGTGCTCTGGTTCGTCCGATTCTTGATCATGCTGAGGGCACCTGAGCGGGTTCCATGTGTATTGAACTCTGACATGTCCTTTAACCAGTCCAAGATTTCTATTTCTTCTCTTTCTGACGTTTGCTTTTGTTTTATTTTATTTTTACGTCTATTATTCTGATTCTGAGCTTAGCCTTCTGTTTTTAATGTAAACACGTTATAAGGTTTTTTTTTATTATACCTAAGTGTCAACTAGGACGCTTGACCATTGGACTTAATCTAAATTAAATAAATATTTTACTAAAATAACCGTCATTTTCGTGTAGTTGTATACGCACTTTCAAATAGCGCGAAGTACTGCAAAGCACGACATAAAGCGCCCGGAACCGTACATAGCATACGTGGCACCACGAACATGCGTGTACCTAATCAAGATTGATCCCAAAATGAAGTCGCTAGGGCGCATGTGACATTACTGATAAATACCGCGTCCAGCTGTCCATCGGAACGCCCCTGACGGAGATTTCAACGGTTCCGCACGCCAGAAATCGATTTGACGACGAATAAAACTGAAAACATCATTCCCAGCTCGGCGAACATTCGCAAACGGCCAGTAAAAAGAGGTTTTGTTTTTCTCGTGTTTGGAGCAGATTTGTTTGCATTTAACCATGGCCGGGGCAAAGAAAACGGGCTCTGGTTCAAGGGCGCCTCGCTTAACACGGACTTCGAAGGCTTCATTAGCATTTCTATTTTCAAACCATCAACCACCGTGACTCGAATCCGCGAAACGAAGCCCGCTCGCTCCGGCCGAAGGTTAATGGCAACTTTCATCTCGACTAGCGAATCAAAATCCTTGACTTTCGTAGGACCCGTACCTGGTAGCCCCTGATACGAGGCCGGGAGGTCCGAAAAAGGTAGGCAAATCATCCATCTCCATTAGTGCCCGGGACTCAAACACGGCCGCAAAAGCTTGTAATCATAATTAAAATATAATCAGCAAACGGTCAAAGTGTCCAGCTACGCCATTTGCTACGTCGGAAGAAGATTGTGCATGGAAGTTCCGAAGAAAGTTCTCCCTAGAAATACTTGAACGTTTACCTAATCGCACCTCACAAACCTCACTGGCACTGACCGGCCGCAGTGCCAGTGGCATGACATTTAACAGCGTTGAGAGCCACATGCATTGCCGTTTATTTATGATGCAGTTGAAGCAATTCATGACCGCCGTTCCGTTATTCCTGGGGGCCACCACACTTGCAGATGCAGAATTGTAGTTGACCTTTTTCTGCTCCGCTCGACCAAATGACCCTTTGGCCCCATATTTCCCGAAGGGGCTAGGAACGAAAACTGTCAACTATTCCGGAGGCCACACTCCAGAGACGGAAGGCGATTGTGGAAGGCGATTTGTAGATATGCCCTTCTGAGTGTGTGCTATTTGTAGATCGTCCCCCCCCCTTGGACCGGAGTGCCATTTGCCATTTTACAGTAAATATGAGGCCTCTGACAAGGAAAGCGGCACTGCGCGAGAAGCGGGACACGATAAGGTTTCGCGTTGGAAAATGATTTCAATCTGTACCGATTCGACCACTCACAGAGACCTTGCGCGACTCAGAGTGTTGCGGAATGCTATAACGTACCGAGGTTTGGGAAATGCTTGCAAACTGATGCATCGCGCAGAAAGCCAAGGTTCCTCCCTAAGGAGGCCTAAAGTTAGCGCGTTTACTGCAGAGTGTAACGAAAGGCCCGGCCAAAACGAAGGACATTATCGGACGATAATTCAGGCCCACAAAAAAGGTTGGCCCAAGGGTCCCAGAACATTAAAAGCATGTTTTATCACTTGCACGGTTACGGCCGCACGGACACAACCACAATGCCACGATCCGCGCGGTCGATTCGAGTGACGCATGCGATGCTCAAATTTCACCAATCTTCACTGACCCCATTTAAGGGGTTGGCTTTCTTACGGTCGCCGGCCGGGGTCGCCGTCGTCGTCTTTATGGCCACGGCACGGCCCGCACCAATCACACTCAGAAACCTGCCAATTAGCTTCGGTGCGCGAGTCCGTACGGGGAAAGTGATGGTCGATTAAAGCGCAACGGCGCCGACGATTAGCGGATCCGTGCCGGGCCGATTCGTGGTCCAATATTTCATAGGCGCAATTAAGGGTTTTAGGAAAATTGTGGATCATTTTCCTATTTTTGTGTCAGGCAAATGGTGCGTGTCACGCGGCATGCGAATGTGAGCGCGAAAGTCCGCACACGACCCGAAAAGCCGGACCATCGCCGTGGACGCTCATTTACATCGGACGCTCGGTGCTGTGCCATTGTTTCCTCTGGTGCCGCGTAACTTTTTACGGTTCACGCTAAACGAAGGAGTCATTTTCCATCGTCCAGTCGATGGAATAAATTTAACCAAGCTCCCCACAAGGGGGGGCGCCTATCGGGGGGGCCCATTCCAGGCCAGACCAAAAGAAAGCCACCGCCAGCGGCGTTGAGTTATGTGTCGCCATGTTTGCGAAACCAATAAATCGCTTTGTAAAACGGACACCCGGTCGGTCGCAGCGCTTGAAACTTCGTGCTTTTCGTGCCGAGCCCCACTGCGTTCTCCGTTCCAGGGCTGGGCTCTCGACGGTGGTCACAGTTTGAAGTCACAGTTTAAAGTAATGGACAGTGTGTGTGTGTGTGTTGGTGTTGGAAAATGGGTTGCGTTATGGTTTCGTGGCGTAGGATCACAGGAAAAGCCAGCCGACGAACCATGGTCAACGATCCGAGGAAAGGTCAACGATCAAGAAATTATTCGGGTTTCCGTGGGTCCATAGACTAGGGAACGGATCTATTCGAGCGCACGGCAAGAAAACCCGAGACTTTAAAGCATGAACGAATCAAGTACCTTATATTACCTCAAAGTAGTCTTATTTGACTGTGAGGGACTGAATTCTAAAGAAGTCATTTGATTTCCATTTTCTATACCTTTAAACCGTCTTCAAGGTATGGAAGTTAGTTTATTAAATTTTCTTTAATAAAGAGGAAAAAACATGTCTTTAAATAGCTAAATCTGAAGCTTTATTTGTTTCATGAAAAGCAATTATACTTTTGCCAACAAGTAAATTTCGCTCGCGTAGTCCATATAATTGTATCTGTAACTAAGACTTACATTGCTGGCCAATAAAATAGGTAACAGTATTAAGGCTGCATTATTTGATCATTTTTCAAAAGATAGTAGCACAAGATAGTGGAACAAAAAATACGATAAAGATAATCTAAAAGAGGTGAAAAGTTCAAGAAATTCGCTTATTACTATAGAATGCAGTTAAAAGTGTCTGGAAAATAAAATAGGTCAATCTGTGAATAAGGTAAACTTTAATTAATTAACACGGTCTTCTTTTGCTAATATCAATCAATTCGTTATTTCAAAATTAACCAGTACCCCGTGTATCCACCGTTGTTTTGGAACACTTTATGCACTCTTCTTGGCAACGAATCGACCAAATCCTTCAATAAGACAACGATCCCAAGCATACGTCAAATCTTATGAAATCGTGGTTTGATGAAAATAATGTCATATGTCGGTTTTGCCTTGGCCAAGTCAGTCTCCTGACTTACGCCCCAATTGAAAATATTGAAGCAAAAGTTAGCTGGGCCATACTTTTCCAACAAAGATGTATTGTGGCAAAAAGTGCATCAGGAATGGTATTCCACTCCAGTAAAAACGTGTCAGGATTTGAATTAAATTATGAAAGCATTTATGAAACATACAATTATATGACCGTTAATATTCAAATATATTTGGTTGTAAAATATTGTTTTCTGTTTCATATTCTGTGCTATTCAATATTCCTTTGAATAAAGGAATTACGGCACATCAAGCAATTTAAACCCCTTCCCAATTAAAACAAAGAAAATTACACCAGTAATATTGTGCAACTCCAATGAGTAGTTGGACTGATTTTTGAAAAACTTAGTTTATTTAAATATGGCGAAACAGTATTTTTACGTGTATTCTGAGTACGATTATTCCTTCTACATATTAAGTGTTTATGTTAACTTTGGCTGGGTTTCTACTGCCAAACGATACGAAAAATGTATCTACCAATATGGCCAAACTTTTGATGCTTTTTATGTATTTTATGAACCCATTCCGATTCCTATTCGATCTTCAAATCACGTACTTCAAAATTACAAAACATGGAAGCCATAACCTCAACGGACCATAGCGGGCTTTGCGGACATTTTACATTTGAGATTTTCCTTCGCAAAGCAGTGCGTCTATTCGCTTTTCCTTCCGAATTATCTAATTTGGTATAGTTTGTCACGGGACACCTACTCTACCAGTTCCAGAACTGTACGGTTCAGGCTGACGAACCGATTGATCGACGCACTGTAGACGCATGCTTCGATATCCTTAAGGGGTAACCAATCTTAAAACAATCGTCAATCGTTTGACAGTTTGGGCAAATTACAGGTTAACTTCATTTGCTGTACTTTACACTTTGGACACAAAAATGTGGCAATTGGCCGAACAAAACTTACCGGATCCAGCACCCCGGCGAGCGGGGACAGATTGGCGTCGTCGCCACCGGCGGCCACCGCCTTCTCCAAGCCTTTCAGCACAGCTTCAACGGGAGCCCATTCGCTTTTCATCGCCAGATTAAGAACCTTCTGGGCACCGTCGCGGACCGTCGCCCCGGCACTGCCAGGCTTCGGCTGCGATGGCTGCTCAGCGTCGGCCTTATCCGGCTTCTTGTCACCGTTCCCGGCGGAGGACTCATCCTTGCCACTGCCCGGATCTCCCTCCGCCTTGCCGCTGGCTCCCGGTGCGTCACTATCGCTGGGCTTTCCCTTCGGCGGGCCCTTCCCGCCCGGCTTCCCGCCGGGGCCACCGGGGGCTTTGCCGGGGCCACCGCCACCTCCGGCCGGTGTCCCCGCTCCACCGGCCCCCGTGCCACCGCCTGCCGCACCACCACCACCCGCCGTGGCTGGAGGCTTCTTGGACTTATCCATTTTGGCTCGTGGACGGCTCGAACTCTGCGAACTCTACAGCTCTCGGACTTCAACACAGTTTCTTCAACCACGCTTCAACGGGACGGCGCTTCATGATTTCACAACTTCACGGCTCCAAAATGGCTTCCACATTCCACTTTTGTTTTCCTTGAGAAACGCACACTGGACACTCCTTCATCACTCCATCACATTGGTTGCTTCCATCGCAAATCTTCACCAAATCATCCCATCAGCTCTTCTTCGCTGTTCACCACGAAACCGGCGGGGCTTCGGGATCTGGAAAACACACCGCGACCGGAGCTAAACAAAGGGCAACATCAAACCGCGTCAGGTCGGCTGGCCAGCCGGTCCCGGGGCTGCTTTATTGATTCAGCAACCGCATTCAGCAACAGATTTGTGGTGAAAGTCCTTGACATGTTCTGCTACCACGCGCGGGGAGGGCAGCCGACGCCGGGGTTCCGTTTTTTCGGGGCCGGAATTTCCATCGATTTTCCCGCGTGTGGTTGTCAGTCGGTCGGTCGGGATCGTAATGTTGTGTTCCTTCGCGTCACACCCAAACACGCGTTTGACTGAGGTAAGGACCAGTAAGAACTGGAAAATCCTTCCCTTAAACTATATTTCACTCTTGTTACTCTTATTTCTAGCCTATCTACGGTGGGCACTACACTATTTCCGACACTATAGCGCGCACTTCTGCTTGAGGAACTACTTTCTGCCAGTTGCTGGGAGTTACTACACCACGCAAGTAACTCGTCCCGACGTTATCTAGTCTACTTTGACCACGACACCTTCTTACAACAATTTACTCAATTAAACTATCTACGCGGCGCGGCGATTAAAAGTGCCTCGAGTAGTCCGTCCGACGGCACGGACGAGGTCCTCTGTTGACCCTACTCTAGCACAATCTCAACCCGAAATAGCTGCTCGCCAGGACCGGGTCATGGCGCGGACCCGCCAGTCGGTCATCTAATTAACACACTTTTCGGTCCGACCGGCCCGGACGGAGGAGAGGGTCACTACCACTAGCGGAGCCGCGAGCTGACGAGTGGTTTTCTTCGTCCTGCCTTCCCGACGCCTGCCTTGTTTCCGGTCTGCTCCGTTACCGTCCGTCAGTTGACAGCTGGTCCGAAGGCATGCCGCGATTTGGGACCTCCTTTCGGGTTTCGGTTTTATGGAACTGCCGAAAATCCGGAGCCACCGCTGGTAGGCACTTATGTAACAGTCGCGTGGACCCGTCGAAAGTCTGCAGGGCTCGCACCTGACCTACCGGACACCGGTCGAGGGGCGTGAGTTGCGTTTCACCCGTAATTCACTCACTCACTTGGTCACGAGGTAAGGAATGTTTCTACCACTTTTCCGACCTCACCAAAGCCCAGAGAAGGAGGTCTCTGGAGGTTTCCGGGGGGGCGGGAGGTCTGCTAAAGTTCTCGAGTAGTTCCCCGGAGTCGGGCTCAACCTGTCGGGCCAACGTCTCGAACTGTTCTGAGCGAGTGCCGCAAGTTCCCGGCCGTATAACACAACTTTCAGCGAAACGCGATTTCGCGTTCCTCCATCAATGGCCGGTGGGTCCGTGGCGGGTCCCGTGTCGAACATACACACATGTACCGGAGATCTATATACTGGAGCCTTCTCGGTGTGGTGTGTGGCCCCACAGAACCTACACGAACCTACACCACCATACGGTCCACGTTACGCAGGAAATCCCTCTCTCTATACATGTTCCAGTTTATGATCCGTTTCGTCACCGTTGCCAAGGACCTAACCACCACGCGCGGCGGGGCGGTGTGTAGCGAAACGAGAGCCACGCAGCCAAAACCACAATCTCTCTCGCCCCGAGCTCGCCCCGAGTTGTTTTTCGCGTCCAAACAACAACTGTTTGGTGCCGTATACTACACGCCTGTACCGGAACTCGCCTGCCTGCCTGCCGACCGCCTGCTCCCGCGCACCTTGAGGAACCGAACCATCGAACCCAGGCCGCGTAAGGAGTGCGCGTCTTGGCCGTTACCACGGCCCACGCCGTTACATGGAAGCATCTATCGCCGTCGCCGTCTGCGTCTTCCTTTCGAACTCCTGGCGTTGTGTTGTGTGGCAACCT
Organism: Anopheles cruzii; assembly: GCF_943734635.1. Classification (NCBI taxonomy): domain Eukaryota; kingdom Metazoa; phylum Arthropoda; class Insecta; order Diptera; family Culicidae; genus Anopheles; species Anopheles cruzii. The sequence continues at coordinate 55,885,276 of NC_069145.1, forward strand.
GCGCGTGCCCAAATTGTGGAACTTTCGGTGGCCAATGTTTGGGTTTGGGATCTTCCGGGTGTGTCCCCCACAAACCAATTCCGGCAACTGTCACCAAACTATGCCTCGATGGGTCCTTTTTGGACTCCTGCACATCCAAAATTTGTCAACGGATTTGAAGTCGCTATTTAAAAACTTATTTTTTTTGGGTTTTATGCTGATAATTTTCTGATAATTTTAACCTGTTTCGAAATAATTGTATAAAAGTTCACAGATGAAGAAGTTGAGCTGGATTGAAGAAATAACATTTCAAAGAATTCCTCATAGTTTTGGCAGTGTAAATTAGTTTTTCGTTGAACTCATTCGTTTACTTTTACTAATCTGGGAACTGTCCCAGATATTTCATGTTGTTAACCGTAGCAGTTGCTCGGAAGATCAGTTTCATCCACTTGCCATATTTGTTTGGAGAATACTTTTCAAACCTATCCGAAAACAGCAGACAACGTACAGAGGCCATAGACATGGTACATAGCTTAGATAACGTGAAAGCAGAAGGACCTCCACTATCGACGGCGTACGCTTCCACCTTATCTAGAGCCTGGACAGCTGGACGATGCGGTGCCGTCCAGTCCTGCACGGTGCAGCATGTTGCAGTTGCATAGCCGCACACCGTAGTACTACGTGGTATTCGTTGTTTCGCTTCGAATACCACCACACATCATGGGCCCGTCATACGGGATACGGGCGGACAATTTGGGCCTCCGGCGGACCTGGGGTGGTAATTTGCATAATCGATTCGCCATTATTTTTTTCCACCAGCCTCGGTTGGTGCCTCGTTGGATGGTGTTGGTTCCAGCGAATGGCCACTGTTCGGTTGTGGAACCGCACAAAGAAATGCATGCCTGCTGCTGCCCACAAAAAACTGGAAACCCTCGGACCCTACGATGAACTTTCCAATGACCTCCTGGCATGGAGTCAAATGGAGCTGAAATGTTCGGAGCAATAATGCCACTCCATTTTGGAACCATTCGACCTCTTCGGCACTTCAGCACGACCGATTGGCCCACTGACTCCATCAAACCTGGCCCGGAGCGCCCCTTTCTTCGGCCGTGATTTACGCATCATCATACTTTCTTGATTAAATCGACGTTTCTCCATTGTTTCGTTCTCCACTCCAAAGCTCTAGCCACCGTTTCGCGCAACGGAGACAACGAACGAAGAGATCGTCTTCGAAGCGACTGATATGTTGTTTAATCGAACTATTTGCGGACTGCACCGGGCCAGAGGGCGGCGTTCTTCGGCTTAACCTCATTTCTGGTCCCCCTCGTTGTAGTCGAACCCCGCCCCCCATATGGGTCCTGGCTGACTCCACCGCGAAGTTCAGAGGGTGAAAGTGTTTTGTTGTTATGCGTATCGCGTGGAAATTGTTTGTCAAAATATGTTTACAATCGCTGTTACCAGGTACGCCGGGTGCCGCCTGTCCTGCCTCCGGTTCCGCTTACTATCTCGGACACGAAAAAATGCAAATGCCAAAGAAGGAGGACACACCGTGGCTGTAACGCGACCCTTTCTGCGGGTCGGTCGGAGCGCCACGGAAGTTAAACAGCACTTTGGGTGCGTGCCTTCTTCGTGCCGAATTGTGGTGACTTTACTGTCCGCGTAGTTAGGACGACATTCCGGCACTGAACCGATGCCGGATGTCCCCGGGCGTTGGGGGCTCATTGTCAAAACAATGTTCCAGCCATCCACCTCAATAAGGAGATTCTTCAAAGAGTTTTCTTTGGAAACTCCAACTTAAACAAATAATGTGAAGTGTTTGATATCCGCAAAACACTGTTGGAACTTGGAACAAAACATTTTGGAAAGTACATTCGCTTTCTTTACTTATTTTCAAGTTTTACTACTAGTACTACTAATTTACTATTACATCGCTATCGGCATTTTGGTAACATTCGAGAATGTACTTCGAAATAATAATATAATTAATTTGCCTTCAGCTAAGCGTATAAAATATGCAATTCTCCTTTTTGCAGGTATTTTTGTAGAGCTTTTGTCACAAAATTTGAATCAACAGTTTTTCCATTTTTACTGATCGTGAAAGATTTTCAGTAATCTAAATAATTTTGAAAAATTGGAACAGAAAGGTACACATTTCTAAACATTTATTTTCTGCATTTTCCCTATTAGAAAATTGCTTTCATAAAGTAAAACGTTTCAATAATAACGGTCAAACAATAAGCTAAATGATGAGCTCTTCTTTTCATGGAACGGATCCTGTATGTTGCTTCCGGCAAGACGCCCAAAGTTCTGGTCAACAACCATAAAGCTAACAGCACTAGAAAACGCTGTAAAGTGAAAAACTTAAATTTACTATCACCAATCAAGCTCATCTATTGAATCAGTGACCATTTCTGTGTTCGTGTCATAATTCGAAATCAAAACGGCTCGATAGTCGCCAATAAACTCAAATCGATGAATCGCATCGCCCTACATTCGTATTTTGGCGGGAACCGCTCCATCGCACCATCTAGCGTTCCGGCAACAGTCAACGCACTTCCTTGGAAGACGCACTTCACTACGGAAGCCCGGTAAATAAAAGCGAAACTCTATCAGGTCGAAGCGAACACCCAAAAAGAAAACGTCCAAATCATCGCCCATTGTGGCGTGGCGTGGTGTTTTCCATTCATCGAGACCTACCCCCCGGGACGAGCCCCTTTTTCGAGCGCGACTCGAGGAACGCCGATGAGTCGCTCAATTCGTAAACATTCGCATGGCGCCTCCGGTCGCGGTCGAGGGGAAACGCTGGATTGAAGAATGATTTCACGACGATTATCGTTCTATTAGTGGGCAGGAAGTTTGATCGTTCACTATTTACTGCCGTTGTCGTGTTGCCAATCAGCCAGAGGTAGCGTTTCGACAGGCAGGCTAGGACTCGAATGGGTTCCTAACCGGCGCTCATCTTGCTTACGCTTCAAATTCTGTGAGTCAGATTGCCGTGAAGTTTATTTTTTCTCGGCCAGCTCTCCTCGGGCTGCGTTGAGGATTTTAGTGGCATGGCCTTATACTACTTCAGTCATTCGATTTGTCGGCTCTGATATTATGTCACCGAAACCAGGAATAAGTTTAAAGGTATCCTTAGGATTAGACGATCTAAAGCAGTTGGAACGTTCTTAAAACTTGAGAACTTGTTTGTCTTCAGTTACACTACTTTTAGTTTATTCTTTCTTGTGGCTTCAGGCTTGACTAAGTATTCTAAGAATATCGAATCGCTAACACGAATTTGTTTACGGTTTCAATGACGGAAAGAGTGTTATGCACGAGGACTGGACTGTTCAAAAAGTACCCCGAATTTTGTGTTTCTTTTTTTATTATTGGTTTATTCATGATTATTTATTTTGTCCCCTTTGAAGTAATCCCCATCAGATATTTCTTCGATGCCGTGTTTATCTCCTCAATCGTAACGTAGCGGCATCCTTTAGTTTCCGGAACAAAAAATAGTCAAGATCTGGGGAATACGGTGGCTTTGGCACCATTTTTTTTAATCTCACAAAAACGGAACGGCCCGTATTTATAAAATTTACTTAATAGTTAACTTAATCTAGCTGAACAAGATTATCTTAATCAATATGTGGCATTTCCTCCATTTCAGAATAGACTTATTCCGGGCCAACTCGGCTGCATTAGAGTCTTGTTTTAGCCAAAAATTCGCGCAGAAACCACGAGCAGGGCGCGTGTTCTTCGCTCTGAGAACATTTTGAACCACCGATAAACGCGTAAGAGATGAATGCCAGGCCATTGAGGCTCAAAGTCTCTATAATCTATTAAAACAAACAAACAAACCGATAAACGCAGTTTTGTGTCAAAATAGCTTAACTATAAGCCACAGTCAACATGTCGATTGCGTCCATGCTCTTAATTTAGTTTTTCACACAAAATTTGATATAGATTATTTACCATCAATTTTTTTAAATAGACAAAAGTCTACAATGATCCAAGCAAAACAGTTTTCAAAAATTGACTGATCAAAATGGTCAAGCTTTTCAAACATAAATGAGTGACATGAGTAGCAACATAACGCAACAAAAAATCGAAAATCGAATATACGCAACCTGTGGAAGTTTGAAATTACGGATACTTTTTGAACAACCCTCGCCCACAGGTCAAAGTTTCCCACAAATAATCCCACAGGTCAAAGTTTACCACAAAAAACCCTCAATTTAAATACAAACGTAAGCGGCTTTTTATTTGGGTCCACGTAGTCGAAAAAATAGATCAAAGAGATTGCAGGACAAAGAGACACAAACTTTTTCGTCTCCAGAAGTATGGCACCAAATTAATGGTGCCAAAGTCTAGACGCAATTTACAGTTCGGTTGCCTGTTTTTTAGGCTCCTGCCGTTCCGATTATTTGTTTCAGGGCGACCAAATTTAATCGATTGGTTCTTTGGTTAATGTCCTCCGTATTATTGGCCCTGGGCACGTGAATGTTAAAATAAAATGGGTTCTTCTTCAAAGGAATAAGACAGCCGGCTGGTTGGTGACTATACCTGATGCTGGTTTGTGGCGCTCAAAGCAGTAAACTTTATGGTGCTTGTTTTTTAAATGTTTTTTAACGGTTCTACGGGTAAGGAGACTAAGGATTTTAAGCTTCGTTTACGGACGAGGACGGATTTTCAATGCTCCGTTTGCCTGATGCGGGTAAGGGTTTGCCAAAACCGTACCCCAAGGTGTCCTCTCACATTATTTCTACATTTCCTCATCGTTGCAACAGGATGAAGATTAGTGGTGGTCGATGTCTACACCCAACACACTGACACGATCCAACTAAACCAAGCACAAAACGGAACACAACGAACACCGACACCGCGGAAAATCAGTAAATAAACAATATCACAACAAGCCGATAAGCCGGCCACTAGCCGGGCTATTAAGTAATCAACTCCTCTCAGCGCCGGTAGAGCGCGGCGCAGCGCGGTGTAGAGCTTTATCGGCCAGGTCCGATAGGGTGCCGACAGCGCCGTCCGCGGAAGCGCGTCAGTCAAAGCGGCATAAAAAACGCGGCTTGTAAACATTCTTATCAAATCGAATCCGCCAACACCAAGTGGAGCCGCAGACCGTTCGGCCACGCAGCCGTGAATTGACCAATTCCCAAATTCAAATCGATTCGTTGTTCTCTTCCCTCCAGCGAGAGAGACTCCAGCTTTATGGCACAACCGAATCGTCCGATAAGAGCAACCCAAACAGATTCCGATTATAGCGCGACCCGAGAACCGCAGATTTCACCGGCCCGTGCATACTGATGAACTACTCGGTTCCGTCGGGCCAGTAGCGCCGCGAACGGCTTTGCGTGCGCAGCTAAAGTAGCAGAGCCCTTGGAGGCTTTTTTTGCTGCTACCGGTTCCAGTACCGCGTGAAGTAATTTAATACCGAACCCCAAGCACTTTACTGTATCATCAGTCAGTCAGTCGGCGTCAGTTAGTCAGAGGTAGAGGTGGTGTCAAGATCGCGATCGCATACGTCCGCGTAGTGAATCGGTTCATTAATTCAAGCTCACTAGAAAACGATGGCACTGCGATGGTTAGCGGCTTCAGTTAAACTGCATCGGGGTCACCGAGCGGGGTGGATCAGGTACGTAACGACTGTGCTGTAACCTTCGACTCACCCTGTGTCGGGTAGTGCGGGTTCTTGGACAGGTTAATTCTCGTTCCTCATCGACGGCGATGCGGTAGGCCTGATAAAGACCATGGGAAGCGATAAGTGAAGCGAGTAAAACAACTCACGAATGACCTTGTCGAATTTGGTCAGATAATGAGTAACTCAACCCAACGCGATCGTTGCTATAAACGATCACGTTTAAGGAGATCGTTTAAGGTAACGATCTGTTGTCAGGCTATTCATCTCATTACCTGATAGGAGTGCTTGAGTTGTTAATTCTAGACCACTTTACGTCGACCGATGCCGATGATAGAATTGCTCAATTAGAAAAAAAGAACTTTGTTTTTATTGCTGATCAGCAAAACTAACTAGTTGTAAAATCGTACACACAAGTCTATAAAAAGTGAACACAGTTCCTGAGATTTCGCCCTGTACAATGTCTCTCTCTCTCGCTACCATTCCCACCCGTACTCAGATGCGCCCAGACGGTTCGCACCCAATCGACGCAGGATCAGGACCAGCACGAACGGCGCCAGAGCTACGTGCATCACATCGGTAGCAAACCGCTCGTCTACCGAAACGTTGGTCAGCACCTACGGCTGGCGGCCGAGCGGTTCCCGGACAATGAAGCGGTCGTATCCTGCCACGAATCCACCCGTCTCACCTTCTCCGCCGTCCTCGACAAGGTATCTCGACGGCGCTGAGCCAATTACCAGACTAATTAGGCGACCCGTCAATGGCGACATCATCGTCGCGACATCGACATTAGGTCCTTAGGTCCTCGGAAAACGCCATTGACATATTCGTCACCGTTCGACAGGTAGATCGTCTGGCGGCTTCCTTTTATCAGCTCGGTCTGCAGCAGGGCGATCGGGTCGCTGTTTGGGCACCGAACGGGATCCTGTTCTACCTCACCAACCTGGCGGTGGCACGTGCCGGTATGATTTCGGTAAGTTCCTGGCGCTTTTCTGGTGCCGAATCTGCGTAGTTCTGACGTGTTTGGGAGGGGGGGGACGCTTTATGGGCGCATATTGGTGACGATCCAGTCCACGTTCGGTCCGATGGCCGTGTAGACGTCCGGATACGAATCCAGGCACTGCTTGGGACCGAATGAGAGCACCCCGTAGAGGACGTACCGTTCGCTTGGGCCAACCAGCTGCACCGACTGGAGTGCCGTGGCCGCCATGTTGAAGACGCAGGCCGCGGAAGATGGGCCGTTGCGGCCGATGCATATCTGGCCGGAGGTTTTCTCCAACGGCACGTCCTGATCGTTGTACGCATCCTGACAGGTGACCGAATCGATCGAGCTCGGAAAGCTGCGCTGTAGGTAGGTGTCCCCGCTCCGGGAAAGCCATCCGGTACGGATGTAGTACGAAGGTTTGTGGCTTTTCAGCGCCGTGGAGAAGGGCAAACAAATGGGCTTGATGTTGTCTGGAAAGGAAAGGCAATGGAAGGCAAATCTGTTATGCTTATCGCCATGTGTATTCTTATCTACTCTATTTATCAGGTCTAACCCTATGAAAGTAGAGCGTGCAAACAGATGACTGTAGCTGTCAATTTGGTCTTCCTCATTATGTTTTTTTGGCAACACTACCTTGTTTTGATATTAGGCAATGGATTTCATTTCGAAAAAAAAGAAAATTTAGTTTGCAACTTATCTATGAAGAAGTTTGTCGACTTTTGTGCCAGAAAATAACATTTTGTGGGGATCATTGCTTTTCTGCTACTTGCTGAAGAAAACTGCTACAGAATAGTATCAAATCCTTGTCGAAGCTTGCTTTTGGAAGATCGCAGTGCTTTAAGCGGTTAAAAAGTTTAAACATGGCAATTTTGACCTAACGAACGAAGAGCGTCGAAGAATTCCAAATAACTTCGAGGCCGCTAAACTACAAGAACTTTTAAACGAAAGTGACAAGCAAACGCAACAACAATTTGCGGGTCAGCTAAATGTGTCCCAATACGCCATATCCCTATGTTTGAGGGCACTGGGAAGGATCCAGAAAATTAGAAAATGGCTACCACATGAATTGAACGAAAATTCAGCAGGAAAACCTAAATAGTAAATGTGAAATTCTGCTCGCCAGATACAAAAGGAAGTTATTTCTCCATCAGATCGTAATTAGGGATGAAAGGAAAAATCATGGGTCCGGGTCCGGGAAAACCATCAACTTCGACTGCAAAATCAAAACGATTCGGCAAACAGACAATGCTGTGTGTTTGATGGGATCAGAAACCACAAGCTCCTAAAACCTGTTAAAATCGTTAATACAGATCGCTACCGACAAAAAGTGATCAATTTGAACCATGGATTGATCGAAAACCGACCAAAATGGGCCAGCAGACACGGTGCGGTAACTTTGTTCCATGACAATTCGCCTGGACACAAAGCAAAACTGGTTCAAGACATGTGATTTCTTTGGAAAAAGTCTACTTTCATAGGGTTAGACCTGATAAATCATCGGCTGGTTCGACCCGATCAACTTTTGACAGTGGCAGAAAACATTGGATCAAACTGCTAGGATCGCGCCGCGGCTTCTTAAAGCGATAAAAGGGATCTGTCACAACGAAGTGATGCTTACCTTGGTTCACGTTAGCCTCCTGCTGCAGCCGCACCAGCGCCAGATCGTTCGCATAGGCAGGCCGGTTGAATCCCGGCAGCACGATCATCTGCTCGATTCCAATCGTTTGCGCTGGCTGCTGACACTGCGTCCTACCGCCGACCGTGGCACAGTCCGGATCGGATGCCAAATTGAACTCTCCAAGCCGCACTCCAACTCTGCAAACAAAAGACCTTCGTTAACCAACCGAGACGAGACGAGACGAGAATGATCGCAAACCCACATCTGATACGTAGTGGTTGGCAGTGAAACACACTGAGCTGCGGTCAGCACGTAACGCCGGGTGATAAGTGTCACCTGACAGAGCGTACGCCGCTGGCCACTGCTGACGTGCCAGTACTCGAGCACCCCGAGCCACGGGTAGCCTTGGAAAACCGGTTTCGCATCTTCCGCGGTGTTCGGGTAGCTGTTTACTCCGCAGATATCGAGCGCCAGCAGGCTCTGCCGGTCGATCACGGCGGACGAGTACGGGCTGCTGGCGGTGCCCGCCGTGTAGCGGTTGATCCAGTCCAGATACGTCGCCACATCGCTAAACCCGGCAAAGTCTGCCGACTGACAGTGCTGCCCGCTGAACGACACAATCCCGCGCACGTACCACCGACTCTCGATTTCGAAGTACATCCCACCGCCACTGTCACCGCTGCAAACCGTAGTACCTGCGGAAGGTGGTAAAATACACTAAAGACCGAGCTATCGACCGAGGGAAACGACTTTACTTACCATTACGGAAACCGGCACAGTACACGTGGCGTGTAAGGACGCGACCGAAAAGATCGCGATTGCTGTCCAGGCATGTCTGCGTATCGACGATGGGCATATACGCGACCCGTAACCGATCCGCCACAGCACCCACCTCGGTGATGCCAAACCCGACCACCGATCCGACACGACCAACCCACGGTCCAATGTCCGTTTTCGCCCGGTCCCACAGGCAGATCGGTTGCACGTAGTCCGTGAACTTCATATCCGTCGCCAACTTGATCAGCGCGATGTCATTGCGGACCGCACTCGCACTGTACTGCTCGTGGACAATAATCCGGTCAGCCTGGTGCTCCTGGGTGTGCTGCTCGGCCGCGTACAGATAGGTCCGCCCAACCTGCACCGACAACCGGTCCACTGTAAGAACTCCCTGGTGAGATGTAACACAGTGGGCGGCTGTCAAAAAAAAACGGTGGTTAGAAAGGAGCAGACTGGCCTCGCTGGCCCGGGGGGAGGCTTACCTGTCAGAATGGTGTTCTCGTTGATGATCGTCCCCCCACACTGGTACATGAACGTCCGTTCGAGCCGATGGAAGATGGCCGCATGCCACGGCCACTGGCCCGAGATGGCTTCCTCGCCGCCAAAGATTAGCTTCGCATAGTCGACCTTACGTTCGCCACAGCCCTGGCCAAGTGCTCCCCGGTGCAGGAGGAGCCACGCCAATACAAACACCACACTCACCCAGTAGCTCGCAGGGGACCACATGCCTGATCCGCTTGATAAGCCCACCTGATCGTGACTGATCTCGCGATCGTGCGCCGTCGACCGAAAGGGTGTCGTCGACGAAATCGAATTTTGTTGACACTTTGAGTTAGAACGCACGCGGAAAGCGCATCCCGTCGAGGCGAAACCTGTTTCGGGGAGCCGGTTCTTCGGCGATTTGGGGAACCCAATCGATAGATAGCGGAAACGCCAAAATTGGCGGTTTCTCGGAATGCGTCACGCGAACAGGGCCCGGCCAGAGCGGTTTGACGTCAGAAGTAACTGTTTTGGGCGCGCTAGACTTAAGGCGCTGAGACTAAGAAATCCGACCGAACGGTTTATGAATTGATAGATTATTTCTTGCCGTATACGAGTGGTGTTCAAAAAGTAATGATAATTTTGCATTTACGCGGGCTACATAAGTCCGATTTTCGATTTTTTTGTGGCGATAAGTTACTACACATATCAGTGATTTATGGTGAACAGTTCGGCCATTTTGAGTAATCGGTCAATTTTTGACAGCTGTTTAGCTTGGACAAGATTTGACTCATCTTCGATTTTTGTCTCTTCCATAAAATGGATGGCAAAGAATCTTTATAAAATTTGGTGTGAAAAACGAAAATATTCGATTGGACGCAATCGATTTGTTGACTGTGGCTTATGGTGCAGCTTTTAAGACCAAAAGCATTGCTTATCGGTGTTTCAAATTTTTCTCAGTGGGCCGAGAAGATGTGAACGTCGAAAAGCCTACTTTGATCGATTGTGAACAGTTTTGCTTGCAGTTTTCTTCGATTGCAGGGTCGTGTTGCATCATGAGTTCTTGCCAAATAACAGAACGGTCAATACAAAATATTTCCTGCAAGTTATGCGAAATTCGCCCGAAGCAATCCGTCACAAATGTCCGGATTTGTGGGAAACCCAAAATTGGCTGTCGCGCCCCTGCTCACACGTCGTGGTTTCTGCGCGAATTTTTGACAAAAAAAAAAACTTTAATGATACCAAAGCCACCGTATTCTGTAGATCTGGCCTCCTGTTACTTTTTCATGTTCCGGAAACCAAAAGGAGGCATGAAAGGACGACGCCACGATACGATGTAGGCGATAAAGACGGCATCGAGATGAGTCAAATCTTGTCCAAGCTAAACAGCTGTCAAAAATTGACCGATTACTCAAAATGGCCGAACTGTTCACCATAAATCACTGATATGTGTAGTAACTTATCGCCACAAAAAAATCGAAAATCGGACTTATGTAGCCCGCGTAAATGCGAAATTATCATTACTTTTTGAACACCCCTCGTATGCCATAATCTTAGGTTTCATGGTTCGGTTCAACTTATCTGTGCTCCGGGACATTAACTGGACACAGCGACTGCAACTATTTGGGCTTTTTAATACGTAGTTTCGGTTATTTTTTGGCAGGTCGGCATAAACCCAGCGTACCAGGTGCTGGAGCTGGAGTACTCACTGAACAAGATCGGTGCCAGGGCGATCGTGGCCACCGAAGGGTTTCGGCAGGCGAACTACTACGGCATGCTGTCCCATATCGCTCCCGAGCTGGCCACATCAAAACTGGGCCAACTGACCAGCAAATCGGTTCCTTCGCTCCGGAGCGTCATCATCGATAGCAAGAAGAAGCTACCGTAAGTCGAAGAAGCAGCGAAGAAAGGGGTTTCCGTCAGTTTTGTACACCGTTTGGTCGTTTCGTATCGACAGAGGAGCGTTCCGGTTTGACGATCTGTTCGAGCTGGCGGGCGAGCAGGACATCGCGAAGATCGAACGGCTGCAGCCACGGATCTCGCCGGACAGTGGCGTCAACCTGCAGTTTACCTCCGGCACGACGGGAAGTCCGAAGGCGGCTCTGATGTCACACTATGGCTTCGTCAATAATGGGTTGCACATCGGCGAGCGTCACGAGCTCGACCGGAAGGAGCACCGGATGTGCGTCCAGGTGCCACTGTTCCACGCGTTCGGCATGGTGATTGCCCTGATGGCGAGCATCTCGTACGGCTCGACGGTGGTTCTTCCGTCGGCCGGCTTCAAAGCGGCCGATTCCTTGGCTGCTATCGTACGGGAAAGGTACGTTCCAGTCAATCGCGGACCATATCTCACGGATGCTCCATCTTATTACAACTCTATGGATCAATCGGAACCAAAATAGGAGAACAATGTCTAAGTGGTGTCCAAGAATCCTTTTAGAAGAATTGTTTAATTAGAAGAAGCCTTTTACATTTGCCTCTTCATATTTGACTATCTCGATGAGATCTCTTCGAGATCCATTGACCATCATTATTCACTATCAAGTGTTTCGAATGTTGAAGACAAGATCTTTTTAACATGAATGATCTTACTTCAATACTGTTGGCAACGGTTTTTCCCCTGTTTTCAGATGCACGGTAATCCTCGGAACACCGACCATGTATGTCGATCTGGTGCGGCGCATCGTCGAGTCCGGGGCCCGGCTGGAGACACCGGAAATAGCGACCACCGGTGGGGCTACCTGCTCGCCGAAGCTGTTTGCCGACATGAAGCACACGCTCGGTGTACGGAAGGTAAAAACGGTGTTCGGAATGACGGAAACGACGGCTGTCATCTTCCAGTCGCTCCACGAGGAAACTCCGGAGGATGTACAGGAAACGGTGGGTCACGTAACCGACCATTACGAGGCGAAGGTGATCGACACCGCCGGCCACACTGTGCCATTCGGGGAAGCCGGAGAGCTCTGTGTCCGCGGATACGGAACGATGCTCGGGTACTGGGGCGACGAGGAGAAGACGCGTGAGACGATCGGGGCAGATCGGTGGCTGAAGACGGGCGATCGATTCGCGCTGCGGGAGGACGGATATGGTAAGATCGTTGGACGACTGAAGGAGGTCGTGATACGGGGTGGAGAGAACATTTACCCGAAGGAGGTGGAAGACTTCCTCAACACGTACCCGAAGATCCTGGAAGCGCACTGCGTCGGGGTGCCGGATGAACGGTTGGGCGAGGAGCTCTGTGCCTACGTCCGACTGAAGGATCCCTCCGAGCGAATAGATCGCGAGGAAGTGCGACGGTACTGTGAAGGGAAACTGGCATACTATAAGGTGCCAAAGTATGTGCGCGTCTTGAACGAACTGCCCAAAACGACCTCCGGGAAGGTGCAAAAGTTCAAGCTGCTGGAGCTCTTTACGAACGAACAGGAACATGCTCAGAAATAAACAACTCAGTTTTATATTCTTATCGTTTGGTGAATCATTTGATCAGATAGATCATACTAGACTGTTGCTAATTTAGGTTAAAAGTACAATTGAACTTTAAGGTAGATAATTTTAAAGCACGATTAAAGATTTTCCGGTAAACGCACTAATTTGTCTTCCATTTCAAACAATCTATTTTTCGACGATGGGGCCTAAAATGTAATATTTTAATTAAATAATTTTCAAATCATTACTTACGAATGAGCAGCATGTTTTGCATAAAACACAAACGCACTTGCTTACAATATCGTGTTGAAGACACATTTCACGATGAAATATTTCAACGTGAACATATTTAAGCGGGAACATTCAAAAAGCCGTTAAGAAAAATACATTTGTGCAGAAAACATAAATTAAAATCGTACTCTTGGAACCTGGTTTTCTGTTTAATCTACTTCTCTTCTACCTCTTCTACAAACCATGTTTATTTACCACAACCATGAAATGGTAGTATTAAATTAATTGTAGTTTGCACATGTTACATGTAAAATTCCTCAATCAGAAGAACATCAAGCAGAGGTTGTAGAGAAAAGCCGAAATTCGTTCTTTAAGATTGGTGCCGACGAAAATAAGAAACGATTCTTGTCGACGCCAAACAACATATCCTAATAATTAAAACGCGAGAATTAAAAGAATCACAACATAATGAATTTGTATACTTCTACGTTTCGTTTTTCGTTCAGAGGCTACAAACAGTTTCGGATGCAAATTACATGTTAAACCGAAGAAATGAAAACTATAGCGTTTTAATGTATTGCAATATGCATTACCATTTGCATTCATCTGTATTTTTTATGTTTATATGATCACCAGTTTAGCTTTCTCGTTCTCGTTATTCCGTTAGCTGCGCCACGCGTCTCACTGCCGTCCGTTTACTGCCGTCCGACACATGCTTAACAAGATTACTTTACATTCTGCTTTGGGATTAAATTATGTGTCTGGTTGTAATAGAATTTTAGCTTTCGATAAAGTTCGCCATAGCTCACAACTCTCAATCTCCAACCGATACCGCTGGCGACTAAACACACCCTTGACACAGTTGTGTGATCTCCGTTCACCCGTGTTTCTGTAATTCCAAAACTCGAATATTAAGTAGATCATGGTTTTCTAGTTAATGTTTCTGGGTGTGTGTGTGTGTCTGTGTGTTTTCCCAAATTGGTTATTGTATTTGTCTCGCTAGACATTTTGCCAACTCAATTCTAGCACAATTAGTTTTAGTTCTATCGAGTGCAACGATGATGCCAAACACCTTCGATACGATACTCAAAATACTTCTCTCGAAATGTGGCTTTTAAAGAGTTTCTTGACCATCCCTCATCCTCCGTTTTCTGTTTTCATGCTAAATGCTACTGAGCGTACAAATCTCTCTTATTCTCAACACAACAAATTAATTCTAATTATTGGAGCTCCCACTTGACTCAACTTTCTGTGTACACGCGATCCCCCCCACGATAAACGGTAAGCCGCTTTCGCTCACGACGATGTTGTTCGCGTAAGTGACGAAGGACCCCTTTGCAAAAGGGTGGAAAAGGTAGAGTTTTACAACGATCCGCTAGCGGCCTGCGATCGGACACAGACACAGATCGGTTCGATGAAATACAACCCGTGGCCACCGCTTGCAGCCGCTCGATAGATTTTTTTCCAAATTTTCTCCAACAACAAGGCAACAGGTTAGGTGATAGGAGAAAGGTTGAATGATATAATACAAAGCAAAATGTACAAAAAGGTGTCGAGAACGGGGTACATATGCGACAGGGTCAAAGGGTTAGGTAATATCCATCGAGACTTCCGCTTCCTATTACAACTATCCTTTAAATGGTCCAAATACGCTGTTCATGTTTATCCTACTCGCCAGCGCGCTGATTAACAGACTGTCACAAACTTCATTCGCTGCTAATTCTCTTTATTCCCATAAAAACTCAAATGTTGCATCCACTGCATCCAACCTTTTCGTGGTGGAAATAGAAGTAAGGTACCAGAGAATATACTAAAAATGAGCGATGAAAAGAAAATGTTTGCAAAAAAATTAATAATGGGCCGCAGCCACAATGAAAGTAAAAACCAAAGTGTCTTATACTTTGTAATCAGTGTAGTTGTATCTTTTCCATTTCTACCATCCATTAAATATTCACATGCCCTTCCTATCCCTCTCTCTCTTTGCCGTACTCTCTCATTCTTAGACATTCTTTCGGTCACATACAACTTGGTGGACGTTACAAGTAAGCACGATAAACGATTATTATTAAACACGAAACAAACTTACACACTAAAAAAAATAATAGACAACTAATAAGCAACTCGCTCTCGAACTAAGTCAATAAGAATTCAAACTAACCTAGTAAACCCTACGTGGGATCGGACCAGCGCCGAGAGGTACGAAGGACAGCCGTTGGTCACTGCGCGCGGTCGAGTTCGGAATCACTTGCGACGCTTTTCGGACGCTCGAATGACGGAAGCTTCGAAAAGCGCTTTGCTCCGTGTTTTTCCTCGTCCATCGAGCGTCCATCATTCGGCGATTCTGGCGCTGGGAAATTTGGTTTTCTTTAAGAAACAATTTTCCCGCCAGTCGCCTCCGTTCCTGCTCCGTCTGTCGTCCCGCTACAATATTTGTCTCGGCGACCGGCGGCATCTCGGTTGGTGAACCTAGAAACTGTCGTCGTCGTGTCATACGATCGATTCCGAGCCCGGGTCTCCGTCCTCAGACCAGCTAACCTCCATCGGAGTGTCGTTCCCCTCGCCACCGTCCCCGTTGGCGCTTCCCGCATCACCCGTCCCGTTCAGACTCGCCACGATCTTCTTCATCAGAGCGTCCTCCAGCGAGACGTTCGAATGGCGCCGCCGATGGTGGCGGTGGTGATGACGGTGCTCCTTCGGTACTTTTCCCTCGCCCATGCCCTCCATGTCACCGTGCATCCTTTCGCTGCTCCGCTTACCGCTTATCGATCCACTCGGGAGCGTTGCATGTACCGGGCTGCGGCCATCGCTGCTCCCACACGACAGACTTCCTTCTTCGGACAGCAAACACGACGACGAAGAGGAAGATGATGCCGAGGAGCTGGATGACGAGGAGCTCACGGAAGCGGATGATGATGCCTCATCGTCGGAGTTTGCACCCGAAACTAGAGCTTCACCGGCCGCCTCCAGAGGGCGACCGGTGCAGCTCCCATTGGTGGTGGCGGCACTCCCGTTGGACTTTCGCGTAAATTCTCTTCGCTTCTCCCGAGCCGTCGCCGTTCCAGCGCCACCGTTGCTGAGCTTTGGCGAACCGGTCAAAGCGGTCGTATCGCACGTGATGAGTCCCCGATTTTCTTTGCTCTTCTTAAAGTTTGGCGTTTTATCACGATGGAACACTTCCACCGGCATGTCGACGACGCACGACGTCTGCCCGCCGCCGCCGCCCATCGGTGACTGGGGCCGCCGTCGGGTGGCGAACGGGCTCTCCGGTTCGCTCAGCAGTTCGGTTTCTTCGAGAAAAAGATCTTTCGTTCGCTGGTGAGGTTGCTGCTCCCCGAACGATTGCTTGCTCGTGCCGGCCACCAGCAGTTCGTTGTCCTCGGACAGGTAGCGCTTGTGCGCGTACGGTGAGCTACTGTACAGGGGTTGCTCCTTCCACGACGAGCCGGCCAATTCGTGCGGCATGCGCACCGGTTTCGGCGCGCTCAAAGCCACCGTTGTCGATGCACCCGAGTTCGAGCGGACAATCTTTTTCGGCGGTTCCACCGCCTTAATGCTAACCGACTTCGAGCGCAACCGCTGGCTGACGGCCGATACGGGGCTACAGATCCCACCGCCGGCCGGCTTAGTCGGTGACATATCGCTCGAGTGTTGCCGGAGAATCGAAGTGGCCGAAGTCGACTGTTGAATACCAGCACCGCAGCCGTTTGACTGACTGAGAGCGGTACATTTGGGCCGCTTCGCTACCGATTCGGTGTAGGCGGCACTGGAGCGAAAGGACCCAGCACGACGCACCATTCGCGAGGCGGACACCTCCGGCGGTTCGTCGTCGATTTCGAGCACCCACGAAACGGAGTCACTCTTCTCCACCATGCCCTTGATGACCGGGGACGTTGGCGGCGAAATGTCGTCCATATCGAAGAACCGATCCGAGCAGCTCGAGCGGGACGTCGTGTGGCTCAGTTGATGGGCCGATGAGGCGTGCTGCTGTTGGCCGCCACCACCACCGGCTGTGGCCGGCGCACTGTGGTCCAGGCTCGACTTGGATGTGTTCAGCATCATGCAGCTCGAGTTTTCGTGGTAACTCTTCGACAGCTCGGCGTACGCGAGGGTAAACTTCTCCGAGTTCTGCTTCAACCGCCACTGGAGCTCCTCGTTGTGCAGCGAGAGCCGCGTTTTGATTTTGCTCTCCTGGCACAGGTTGTCCTGCAAATGTTTCAGCTTTTGTTGCAGCTCCCTGTGGAAAGAAAAGGGACGGTGCCAGGTTAGCTTCCAGCGAACTGATTGGATTGTACTTTTCACTCGCTACTTACTTTTCCTCCTCCGTTTTGGTTTTCAGCTGCACCTGCAGATCTTCGATGCGCGACTCGAGGCCCGAAATCTTCACCAGCGCCCCCGGCAGATCCTTCGCATCCCGCTCGTACTGCTGCGTTTGTTTGCGCAGTTCGGAGATTTCACGCTGCTTCAGGTCCAACACGCACCGCAAACTTTCCACCTCGTCCTGCAGCACCTGCAAATGGTTGATGTTGCCAGAGGAACGGTTCAGCTGCAGCGGAATGTTAATCGCTTGGGGTGAAGCAGCGACCCCCGTGGCAGAGACATCCATCGCGGCGAAGCTGTTACGCGACTGTCGCAGTACCACGCACTCGTCCTTCGTGATGGACAGTTTTTCCTCAAGCTCGCGCTCCTTCTGCTCGGTTTCGCGCCTCGTTCGCTCCTGATCGCGCGTAAGGGTGTTCACCTGCTCGATCAGATCCCTTTCGCGCATGGCCGCCGCCTGCAACCGCTCGCTAAAGGCCAGCTCGCTGGAGTGCACCTTGTCGCGCAGCTCGTTCTCGGTACAGCTCAGGGCGTTGATTCGCTGCAGCAGATCAAGCTCGCGGAGTCGAGCACTTTCGGCCTGAGAAGCCAGCTTCGTCTGGTAGTCATCGATGCGTGCCAGCAACTCCCGGACTCGTGACTCCTTCTCGTGCAGTTGAACCTCGAGTGCCGCGATTCGATCGTCGGCATTGTGCTGTTGCTCCGTTAGGCAGCTTTCCACTGAAGAAATTAGATTTACGATTAGTAACACCATCGATCGGCGGTAGACTGATCACTTACCTCTACTCAACTCGCAACGATGCAACTCCTGCAGCTCTGTTTCGCGTGCCGTCGTCTCCAGCAACTGTTGCTTCAGCGTTTGGCCGTCGGTGCGCGCATCGTCGAGCATGGTTTTCGTTTCCAGCAGATCGTGTGTGGTCTTCTGGTGTGCCGTCTTGATCGTGGGACAGGAGAAGGCATCCAACTGTGGTGGAGAAAGGTAATCAAACATTTATTAGCAACACTGCAACGCTCAAAGAACAACACTGAAAAACCCGCGTCGCACCAGGAAGAAATGGAACCGTCGAAACATCACGCACCAAACACCGAATGCCGGCAACGGTCGCTATGCAAATGATCACACCCCGAAGGCTGGTCTGTGTGGCAAAAATTTTACTTTTGCCATCACCTACGACGGAGTGCCGCATTGGATTCGCTCGATCTCACAGATCAATCTCGTGCGTTCCAGTTGAGCGGACTTCAGGAAGGTTCGCGTTACATGCACCCCGTCAAACACCAGAAGTGAACGATCAATTTATAGGAAGCTGCAGTGCTTCGTGGGAGCACGATCGACTTCTCTCTCTCGGACCGAGGGTCAAATGGCCACAGGTGAAGGTGGCTGAACACCCCCGAAGCGAACCATCCACCTATGTAACGCTGTACCTGTAGGGATTACCCCAAAGGCGGTGGAAACTCAAGCGTATGATTTGCGATGATGATAATCCTCTGCGAAGAGAATCGTTCTTCGTGCCATTTCGGAGCTGTTTTTTCCCCGATCAGGTAACGAACAAATAGAGGAATAAATTTCCAGTTTTCGGAAGGTCAAAACGTGTCCACGTTTTACACGAAGCGGAGCGTACTTTTCCCACAAAATCACAAACTATTTACGACTGTCCACAAAGCTTGTCAGCAATTGTAATAAAAAGTGGAACCTCCAAGAACTCACTGGGGAACTTCAGATGTTGACACTGGAAACTTACCACTATTAAATCGTGCTCAATCATGCTGTCGAAGTCCCAACACGGCCAAATACCACACACAATTGTCAGCCAACGAACGAACTTTTCAGTCGTCCCCGTTGGACGAAATACCATCCGCGCAACACCTAGCAGAACTGTTTTTATTTTTCAACACTTTTTCTCTTCAATTTCACAGCCTCATTATTATCTTGAGATGCTAAAATTGAGACCTATATTGTACGGTCAAAGGTAACCAAGCAACTAGAGTCTGCATCGGGTCGCTGCTCAGACTAGACTGAGGCTGTGAAAAAAAGCCCGACACCGTAGGACGGAACGGAGCATATGCTGACTGTAGGTAGCCACGAATCCTTGGTTTAGCAACCACGAACTTTATCCCATGAAAGAGAGGAACAGGGCGATCACCATCTCCTGCTTTACCCTGCGGGGGGTAGGGTACCTTAAGAGGGTGCTTTAGAAAAGGATGCACGTATGTAAAATACGCGAAGAAAAATGCCATCCCCGGGCGATACTTTTAGGGTAAGTGACCCCGGAGCTGAAATAACTAGCACAGGTAACAACCCGACGCCGATGGACCGTGTGCATTATTTTTCGAGCTTTAAATCCTACCTTCACTCTACCCAGGTGCTGCTTCGCTACGGAGACGGCATACAGCAGGACGCAGCATAAGCCGACGAGTATCGTGCCAGCGAACGTTACTAACGACCGCATGACAGTGTGAACTGCGTGCAAGCTGACCAACAATCGGTACATCACTGGGTTCACGAAATACACCCTAGAGTTGGTGACATTCTACCCAAACTTCGCCACCAATCAGCCTTCGAAGGCCCTTCGATATGCGATAAGATAAAGCATAGCAGGCGAGCGGCAGAAGAGTAGAATACCCCCTGGAAGCACACCGCGGCAGGTTCGTTCAAAATTCCCCAAAAACCCAAATTAAAAAGAAAATGCAAATACAGATACAGATTGTCCCGAGATCCCGAAAAGGGTTGTCTCTTTTACAGCCTTTACTTCCTATACTCTGCTCTATATCTGCACTGCTTGGGCCAAAAAGGAAGGTCCAGTAGAAGTTTATGATGTGCACTTTCTCACTCTATTTACCCTTTCAGTGTGTGCTGAGGTTTTTGGTTTCAAAATCTACAAATTGTGCGTTGTAAAAGATTAATTTAGTGAACATTTAATGCAAGGCAGCCACGATGCTCTCCAACAGGTTCTAGGCTTGGTCTCTGGGCTCGCTAATGATAATGAGTCGATCTTTGTGTCCGAAACTTCAGAGGCTGAAGATTGCACCGACATGATGCAGGTACCAATGCGTCACGTTTTCGCTCTCATCGGATGCAGTGGATAAGGGTTTCATTCGTTGCAATATTTTCATTCGAAATGCAACCAACTTAGACTATTGGAATGCAGCAGAAAGCAGCGAGGCTGTTTGTTTTTGGGCGGGTACACCCGAGAAAAGCCCGAATATTAATAACGTGTTTTCCCGAAGGGCCGCTTTCCAGTAACACAATTTTTCATGCTCTGCACCAGCACACGGTGTCATGTGGAGACAATATGCCAATTTGCAAATATTCCTTCATGACCGCCGTCCAGCTGTTTCCTGTATAGTCGCAGCACCGTTTATTGAAATTTGCCGTCCCAGCGGCTGTTTCAAAAAAATGCGGATCATCGGCTGTTAAGCAGCGTAATCCGAGCGTACAGAAAGGAATATCCCGCAATTGATCCTATTGTCACAAGGCAAAGGTTCGATTTCGAGCACTGCTCCAAGGAATCAATAATTCCACTCAAAATCACAGCACCCCAAAGAGCTTAAAATACCGATCAATGTACTCAAAACGAAGCCTTTTGTAGAGCACCTGCTTCCACCAACAGACTTATGCGTCGAAAAAGTAAGGCTTCAAGTAGAACTTTTTACACTGCAACATCAATGCACAGCGCGAAATCTTGAAACTGAAAGTTTCTCGTTGTACCTGCGGCACAGGAACACGGTTGCGCGTACAGGAATCAGGCGGTTGCAATCACTAAAAGCAGTTCGGCGTCCTCGGTTTGATTTACATTTTTAATAACACTCCCTTAAGGTGACGTGACTGTCCCCCGTGAGCCGTAGCGTCTCCCAGCCTGCTCGGGGAACCTACGAACCTGTGTGTGAATTATTGATTTTATGATAGGTTCACTTTACACTCTCATTTGCATACCGGGCGATACGTTTTTCGTATCCCGGGGACTGGAAAAAATCTGAGCTTCCATTGCTTCGCCAGGGAGAGAGCGCTGCACTTGCGACGAGAGCGATGAGATGGGGAATTATCTTTTATATTTTACTCAGAGCTCATCGACCAGCCCAATGGGCATTTGCATTTTATCACTTCGAATAATGTATGCGTATGGGCAGAGGCAGGACAACGCGACCAGCGTACTTACGGACGAATTGTTTCAACTACTTCAGCTTAATATTCTCTCACGAGAAGAAAGGAACGGATTCGGTCAATATACGAAACTGGTGTGTACATTCGAATAATTATTCTAATTTTTGGCTGCCAATGATTGCTTCAGGTGAATGAAGCGGAGGGATAAGATTGCAGAAGAACGTCGGTTCGGTTAAATGACATCCTTTCCACTTGGAGAATACCAATGAGAAGGACGAGAATTTATGAAAATTATACGAGCTGGAATTTCCGGTCCAGCAGTAGCACCGGATGCATTCAAAAGATGGTCAAGTTTCCCACGCCTTTGCTAGAACGCATCTGATGTAGAATGCATAATTTTAAAGCGGTACGGTGAGTAGAAGTTGTCCAATATGAACAATATAAGAGAATACAGTTTGAATGCCAAGGTTATGTAGTGGCGAGTCACTTCCAGCAGGATAATCGACATTTTTGACATTATTGCACACTCCTTGAATGTCTGCTGACCAAATTTAAGTCAGAATAGGACCCCGAACCGATGACCAGCCCGTTGATACCAGCTGAGCTCGAGTTTTGGGCATCTTGAAACTGAAAACCGTTGAAAGGTTGGTCAAGCGGTCGAAACCGCCCAACATAATTTTCTACCCTAATGATAGCTGTTAGCCATCACCTGTTGTGGCTGTTGGGCCGATCGCGTACCGGTTATGTCATAAACCTCCAGAACCTTTCCCTCTTTACAAGGTTCTTCTGCCGGCTTGTGCGTTCGGCGGAACTAACTGTTTTAGCAGCGGATCCGCCTCTTTATCGCACCTTTCGGCAACGCATCGCGGGTAAAGAGCCCTGAGAGGGAGTTCTACAGCGCATACCGCCATCAGCAGCAAGCGCGCGAAAGTATCTGTAGGGAGGACGTTCAACTGGGCCCAGCATGTTACCCTTAAATTAAGCGTGTTTTCAGATTACTGTAGCACCGAATCGGTACCGCCAAAGCGTTCGTTCCATTAGAGAGAGTGGCCGATCGGTGAAAGTCTCTATATCCGGCTGCCGCAAGTGTCCAATAGCGTGAGATCCGGCTGCTTCCGATCTCCCGGCCCGGCTGGACTGGGAAAAGTCATCAGCGCAATGAGTAAGCAAACGCTCGATGAGACGAATATTTGGCCATATAAGTCCCCGTCATCTCTACCATCAGGTGGTGAGGGACATAGAGAGAGAGAAAGAGGTGGTATGGTGAATCAGTCGGCAGGTCTTTGTTGTCTCCGATTTATCATGCTCTGACCATGCTGTGGCCCCGTGGGTTGACACGTCAACACGAGAGCTACGATACGAAGTACCTGTCCACAACCCGACGGGCACAACTAGAGCATAAATCATTGGATTTGTACCCCGCCCAGGCCGCGCGACCATTCGGAAGCCAAAATAAACAAACAACAGCGGCCGCTCCGATAGAGAAATCAGAGCAAACTCGGCAGCATCCTTGCGCTGGACAAAAGGTACGACCGACCCCAAGCACTGCAAGGTTCCTGCGGTTAGCACGACGAATTGTGGCCACGTTGGAGCTCAACGCGTCACCAGGAGGTGGTCGGGAACCGGGCTTTATGCCGGGCTTTGCATTCGCAGCCCATTCGTCGGGAGGATTAACGCTGCGCCTGTGGTTGGGCGAGGAGTTGTTTATTTGACAGCGCGCTGACAACAGGAGAATCCTTGCGACAACAGTTTGAATGTTGATGCAAACGCTGCATTAACCCGCGGGCATCAGCGCATTCGACGAGTGCATTCGTTTTTCTCGTCCTTTCTTGCTTGCCTTGACTGAAATCATGAACCGAAAACGGCCATTAGTAACTTTTAACAAACAGAAGGTCAATATAACGGTAAAAATGTCAATCGACAATTCGATTTGTTTTTCATCATTGTCATTGGAATTAATGAAATTAATTTATAAACCGGTTTAGACGACTGAAGATAAGTTATTGTTGGCAAACGAAGATTTGTACCAATAATTTGTAGACCTTTTAAGCTAAGCGAAAAACACCGGCACGAACACTGACTTTCAACTTTAAGTTGGTGCTTGTTACGGATCTGTCCAATCCATAATATAGACTGTTTCATTATGTCTAAGCACGACTTTGACAGAACACTAATCACTCCACATGCCGTTTAAAGTGTCAATTTCGACAGATTCTTTTACTATACGCTTTAACTTAAAAAAGGTGTATAATACGCACAGGTTTCCTGAACTTTTCTCGCAAAAAGGCGAAGCATTTCTCCAGAGGAGTGCAAACAGAGTTTGCACAAATGTTGCAATATTCCCAACATTTTACTTAGTCAGTTGGCAAAACAGGGAAAAATAAGCATTGGAGCGGTTCGAAATAAGGAAATTCAAAGAAGAAAGCCGCTTTCGAGATAAAATGAAATCTGGGCGGAAAACGGGTTCGGCGGATAAAATTTTGGACCAAAAAGTCACGCGTGTTTACACCAGTAAGAAAAGTGCCTCCTTCCGAGATGTGGCAAAAAGACACTATGAGTACCATCCATCGTGCCATAATAAGATAAGGCCTGAAGACATAAAGGAAAATTGTCCACAGACAAGACCGATCGAAACTTTTTGGGCACTTACGACGGCATACTTGAGAAAACATGTAAAGCCAACCAACACCATTGAAATATTCGCCAAAGATTGGAAGAAAGTGCCCAAAATGATCAGAAATCGGTCTGTACAAAAGCTAATGCGTAGTGTTCGTACAAAAGTTCGATCATACGGTTAACAGGAATGTAATTTTGTAAAAACGTACTGTTAAGAAAGATAACAGAGCGTTAAAAACTGAAAAAATGGAGTTTACTTCTAATTTCAAATTTTGGCGTTCATTTAAAATCGTGCTTAGACATAATGAAACGGTCTATAATAATAAAATAAATAAACTTTTTCAAGTAAAGTAAAAAGACTCTGACAACTTACGACATTGGCATACGAGAATCGATTATCTAAAAAACAGTACTCGTAACTACTTGAAATGCGGATCGACCTTTGGACCACCGAGTAACGCATGTTCCAGAGCGTTCACAGACCAATGTAGAACCGATGCTGCAACCGCAATTTGCCCCAAGCAGAGGGGTTATCAAATCCGCCCCTCCAAATTGAAACACGTCCCACTATCGTTCCATCCCAAGCGGATTGTTTCTCGTGCACTCTAAACGATCGATACTAAACGAACCATAAAATCAAAAACTAAAACAAACCCACCAACCCAACCCCCGATACTTACATTAAAAACTAAGTATTGTACTAAAACACCCAACGCTTCCACGCCCTTCTGGGCATGGTTGAGCAGACTGGCGTCGACCAGCTTCGGGCCCCCGGCGGCGGCGACGGATGAAGGTTGCGCCGGCTCCCGGTCCGACCGGATCGCCGCGCGATCCCGACGATGATCACAGTTCGGTTCTCCACCGCCGTTGGCCGCCGGCTGCTGCTGCTGCTCGCCTCCGGTGGTCGTCGGTCCATTTTTCTTTCCACCGGCGCCGGCCATCGGGGCTTCCGGTGTGCCATCGCCAATCAGGAGCGGCGTGCTGGATTTGTCCAAAATTATAGTCCCATTCCGCTGGATGGCTTTCACCGTCGTCGTCGTCGTCGACGATACGCCATTGCTGCCGGCCGCGTGGTTGTGTTGCGCCGCTTGCGGATGGTTTGCCGTCGCCGTGTTGCTACTGACGGTGGCACGGATTAGGGACTTTGTCGCGGGTTTCGGCGAATGGGTCGGGGCGACGGTTGCGGCCGATTTCGTTGTTGCTGGCGACGCACCAACCAGACGGTTATGATCTGCGGGAGACAAACAAACATACGGTACGGTGGGTGAGAAAGGAAGGATAATGCCGAGGAAGAAAGAAACCCCTCGCCCAGACAAGCATCGCGGATTTATGGAGCCAATAAAGTCGATTCGAAAGAGCCATAAAAATAATCATCCCAATTGGTCGGAGTCGGAGAGCTCCAAATTTTAATTAAGAATGTGCCGAGGGAAGCGAAACACTTCCGCCGTGTGTGTTTTCACAGGTGCAGGTTGAATGATAGCGCGGGCAGCGATCGTTAGCAGCGATCGTAGAGACCACGGTGGAAATACACGGAGCGAGCGAGATTTCCCAAAAACATCCCATTTCGTGGCCCATTCATGGTCAAGCTACGATGCGGTTCGGCTGGTGCATCGAGTGTGTGTTCATTCAACTTTTTCCGGGTGGTTGCGCTTTATTTGGGTGGAAAAAGGAGAAAAAAACACCACCCAAATCCAGGGTTTAAGACCTCCTATAGTGTGTGGCCCCGTACCGCGTGGTGCGGTTATCGTAAATTAGAAAAGTTTAATGCTCGCCGACGGCTCGTTCATAAAGCCGCGTATTATGAGGCGATTTGTTTGCACAACCTAACCGGGAGCCAGAGTTGCTAAGTGCCGTCATCACACACGGTCACGAGAGATAGGATAAGGCGGAAACTCGTAACGTAACATGTGGATTTTAGTTTTGCAGATTTTAATGAACCATTTCACGCTGCTGTAGGGTGGTTATTGAACGTCTTTTCTGTATGATTTATCCATAGACAATAATATAAAAATTACCGCTGAGGTATTATTCAAGAGGTAGAATTACAATTACATTACAGAAGAGGTATTATTCGAAAAGAATCTGCACCATATTTCAAAAAAGTAAACTTAAAAATTTAGACTCAAATTAA
Source organism: Anopheles cruzii (assembly GCF_943734635.1). Taxonomy (NCBI): domain Eukaryota; kingdom Metazoa; phylum Arthropoda; class Insecta; order Diptera; family Culicidae; genus Anopheles; species Anopheles cruzii. The sequence goes on from NC_069145.1 coordinate 55,911,564, forward strand.
TTAAACCAAATCACTTGAACGGTACGATAAAAACGGATTCACTTAAAATCAAGCGGGATGCCTGTTTTAATAACAACTTGAAAAATTCCAAAGAGAAAAGATAAAAGCAGCAAATAAAGAGACAAAATGAGTAAATAAATAGACGAAATAAGTAGAAAAATGTTTGAATCACCCGCCGCCCCTTCGAGGGTAAACACATTTGCAATGCAAACAAAACAGAGATTGTTCAACTTCAACAGCTCGATTGGAAACAAATATTAGGAGATGCGAATTGAACGATCGAGAAAGTTACTCAGTTTGCGGCACCGCCTTCACCCAACCACCGGCCCCAAAAAGCGGAAGGAAGTAACGCGCGTGTTAAACGATTTATAATTTATGCTACACTCTTCGCGCTTCGGTGGTGTTCCCGGCGAACGGTTTTAGAAGGAAGCCACTTCCTTTCCGGTCCTTTGATCGCAAAATTCACTTGTTTATGGCCAGGGCATTAGGCAAACCGTTTATCGTGTGGGCAATGCCCCTCATTCCGCTCAAGAAGTTCCGCGTATCGATCTTTGCGTTTTTCTACTCACTTTCAATCGGGCAGCGAACTTAGGCGTTACTTAAAAAGCGTTCAAATTGCTTAATATTCAAACAATCAGCAGGCTCGATGCAGCAACGACAGCTGCGCATGTAAATTGGCCACCATAATTACTAATTCATGTTGCAGTGTGCGTGCACCAGCATGACGGCCAGTCTGTCCGTGCTCGTGTAGAACGTTGGGCTCCTCTTCGGCTTGACAGTTGCGGCGCGAGTGGCACACATATGGTTTTATGATTCCCATGCGACATCCATGCTAATGACCAGTTCCAAGCCAGTTCCAATCGTTTCACTGTTCAACTTCCTCACCGACCCCGCCGATCGGGGCGAACAATCTCTGTCAATTTGATCAAACGATCGGTACGAGCTCATCAAGATGATGACCGGTGATGAGGCCGCCGACGCCGTCGCCACAATGCGATCGCAATGCTGATTACCGGCAGTGGCGAGCGTCTTCATGTCCGGAAAGTAAGCCAACCTTCAATTTGCCGCCAACAATCGGCAACATACATTCCGTGGTGGCTGGCGGCGCTGAACTAATAAGCCCGCCGTCCTCAATTTGCCGCTGCTTCTGATTAAGCTCAATGTAGAAACGATCGTACGCAGTGATGATGGCCAACGCGTCTGCCAACTCAAGTGACCTACACCAAGCGTAGCTCAACTTGGAGATCGTCAGATATCCGAGTTGGAGCTCCGGGTTGTCACCCATTCTGTGAAATCCTGATTCCGTCAGACGGATAACTGGTGATAGAAACCATAAGCCATATCTCTTACTGGAATTTGATGACGAATTTAATTAACTTCGCAGACGAGGTCCCCTACATCTCTCTGTTCCGTCTCTGACCTTACGGACACCAGAATCATAGCGGGGTGCATCTGTAGCTTAATAAAATTAGGACGCAAGTTGGGGGTTGCCTCTCAAGTGGAACAAATGGTTGTTAAAAGATGCCTACACCACAAGCCACCGTAAGACGATTGAACAATTTTGTTCACAGTTTGGTACGATAATGTATGGCCTACAGTCTAGGCCTACGCCCGGAGCAGAGATTTCGGAGCACTATTCATCACACACTTCAGTCGGGTCTTGTTAACACCATTTGATGCTCTCTTAACCTCTTTTCCGTTTAGCAACGGCCAATTAAGAAGACGTTCATTTACATACGGCCCTCGGGACCCCTTCTCTATTGTGGCCACCTACGCGACATTTGGAAGACATATGCGCGCGGTGTTGTTGGTCAACTCCAGGGACGCACAAAAAAAAGCGAAAAACACTAAGCCGACAGTCGGATAAACAACGGGTGGTCCTCTATGACGACCCAGTGTACGCGGCAGAGGCCATTCCGGACCGCAAAGCATTAAAAAGGTCGGCACGAAGCATTACATACGCTGACCGCGCGATGGCGTCATCGCGAAACATAAATGTTTGTCCAACGCACACCGCGCGTAGCAACTTCGTGCAAGTCCACCGGCCGGCCACGTTTCATTTTGGGGGCGATGTTTAGAGAAAACCCCAAAAATGCGTGCAAATCGATATGTGGGACAGAGCTCGACTTTTACGGTTTATTTTGAGCAAATACATATAGCGAGATCTTCAACTGCGCCGTATCTTGAAGTGTGTCTAGAAGTGGCCAAAATTCGTCGGCACGTCCGGCGTCGTTGGCTAGAATAATAAATTCACTGCCGGCGTAAGCCGGCGATTGGAGAGAAGATTACAGCGAGCAACGGATCTGAAAACGGTTTTTTTCTTATGCTCCGCTCCTTGCAGTGCGCAATTGATGCCCTTGACGAAAGACTTCCGACACGCCGGAGGAGAGCATGCCGTGGCGCTGCTGGCCGGCC
>NC_069145.1:55914443-55936994 GCF_943734635.1 Anopheles cruzii
TGATGACTTTTAGGGACTTTGACCTGCAATAGCTTGTCATTTATCTCTTTTATATACTAGACTAACTACTATTAACTCTAACGTATTTCTATCTTAATAGTCTATTTAGATTGATTCCCGTGGGGTCTAGTTTAGGTCGATCTAGATATTTTTGTGGTGAGAATCCATAAACCTACAGAGGGATTTTCCACTACGAATTTTGGATTTTTTCCCAAAAGTATCTGATTTTGCCCGCTTCTGCCTCCACTTCATCAAATCCAAAAATATTATTGCATGCCTTAATTTAGGTGTTTTTATTTAGTTAAATAAATAATAAGAACAAAAAATTGAATAAGTAGGTAAATAAGAGTGAGAAGAAAAAATAACACAAATTAAAATAAATATAAAGGATAAAATATATCTAAAAATAAGAGTATAAAGGATAGTGTATCTTAAAAGATTATGTTTATCGAATAGCATTTAATTTTTGGTTTGTTTTGTTTATTTTAGTTTTTGTTTTTGTTTAATTATTAAATAATTTATTTATTGTTTAAGTGACTTTGCTGAGTGAGAAGGATAAATTGTGTTAATCGATTCTTAGGTTTGTTTTTCAGTTTGATGATGACTAGATGATAGTATTCTTTTTAGGGTTTAGGATGGTAGAGGACTGGTTGTGTTTGTTTTCCATTTGTGTTGTTTTGATTTGTCATGTTAGTGGGTCATATTAGTGGGTATAAACCAGTTCTTCTAAGGAAGTTTAATATTTTCCTTTCTTGGTCCGGGTGATTTGATAGTATTAGGGAGAAGTCTTGGTCTAGTTTGCAAATATTTCTTTCTTCTGAGTACCCCCGACATTCGCAAAGAATGTGTTTTACTGTTATCTTTACCCCACAAAATTTGCAGTTTGGTGGGTCTGTTTTTTCTAATATGTGTGAGTGTGTTAGCCTTGTGTGCCCAATTCTCAGTCGTGTTAGTTTTCTCTGTTCGCGTTGGCTGTAAAAAGCTTACAATCGACAAACACAACAAACATAGTTGCTTTCGACGAGAGATATTCCGATTTTCCCCCGTCAGTTCAGAGAGCTTATCGCTTTTTAAAGACCCTGCGAGACATTGCGAAGCAGTTTAAGCGATGCAAAAGCACAGCCATTTCGCTCGCTGCTAGTTGACAGAAATGGAAATGTAAATTGTGCGGAAAATCGTCGCGTTTGATAAGTTTTCCCACACACGTAACGGACACTGACGGCAGCTAATAGAGAGATGCCGGACTGGTTGACAGGGGCCCCTTTTCCAAGAGCACCTTTCCGTTCAATCAATCATTCGGATAGCATACTTCCTGCTCCACCGAAACTGCGGGCACAGGAAGTCGTCCGCCTAGAGCCCCGGCGACAACGATGAAGGGCAATTAGGTTCGGTTGCCGGGGAGAAACCGAAAGTTGGCCATCACTCAGCCACGGCAAGCTGGCACGACAACCTTCCGAGACATCGTATCATGTCAGTTAGCGCCGCCCGTCGTTCCGGACCGCGAGAAACAATGGTGGTCTCCAGTGGTGGTGGTCTCCCCAACTAGTGGGTCCACCCCAAAACGGTGCGCGCCGGTATTAATTGTCTTGGGTAAGTGGTTTTAAGGCGCCCTTCGTCTCCTGCACGACGCTCACGTAATCTCTGGTGTAGTTGTAGAAGTAGGGGACCTAACGCTAGGTGGTGGCCTCGGCGGTAACAACTGGGAAGTAGACTGTGAATAAGATCTGGTGGTCTTGTAGAACCCCCAGCATTTAAACCCAAGACTCCAACAAGCAGCTAATTACATCTCGTCTAGACCTCGACCTCGTCTTTTGACAGCTCCAGCGTCTTCCTGTTATGCAGTCCCGCGGCTCATGTTTCACTCTTGAGAGAACTTGAAAGTTTGATTTGCCCGGTGCATCCTTCTCAATCATCGATCGCCGAGAGACATTACCCGCGCCAAGCCTGGGTCTTTCCTGTGCGTTCGCTAGAGAAAACATGACACTTTTGTGGTTGGCTCGGCCTCCGGCATGACGACAGGTACCGCCGGGATCGGGACCGGGCCGGATATGTAAGCAACGGTACTACCCGCGCCGCACCTTACGCAGGTCCCGGACAGGAAGTGTGTTGTTGTTTCCACGGAACTTCGCTGCCTGATGAGGTCGCCGAGAGGAGGCTTAAAAATAATAATGAACCAAATACGATGTTATTGTTGCCGGTAAGGTGGTGCACTCCCGGACCCCGGAGAGGTGGTCAATATGTTATTTCTGCCGAAGGCGCCCGGTCAGCATACGCGCGTGTGCGTACCCGCCGCGCGGTGTTCCCGGATGGTTCCAAAAATAACATCCCCTTTCTCTCGACACCACACGTCACTCTCGGAAGTACGGACTCTGGCGGCGGCCGTGGCGGAAAGGGCTGTCGCCGACGATCGTCTGGGGGTGATTGCAATCGAATTTTATTACCGAAACCGGTGTCCGTTAGTGACCGAAACGGAACCTGCAGCGAGAGAGTGCATTCTTGAGAGCGATCTTCGACGGGTGTTCGCGTTGCGTCAGTCGTCGGAGGTCGAAAGGAGGCGCCCACCGGGTCTCGGGGCCCATAATCCTGCGACTTGGCTCAACGGCCAACACGAGCAAAGACGAATTTACTGAGCCTTCCAATAAAGATCTCAACTCGTCCGAACAACCGCCCTCGGTGTCGAGTGGTTTAGTCGCTTATCGCGCAGGCTTTATTCCATGACATAACACATCGTTCAAAAAGTCCCGAGACTAACTATGAAAACAACATTTTATCGGCCAAATTCTTAATTATACATCAACATAAGCTCCTTAAAGTGTAATACAATCATTCCACACTTCTCTAACTTTTCAATTCCATGTTTGTGGAACGGTTTGTCTTTTGACTCAAAATGACCCTCAGTAGCAGCGATCAGCTCCTGATTCGAGCCATATCTTTTTCCCTGGAGCATCTTTTTGAGATCCGTAAAGAGCCAGTAGTCGCTAGGCGAGTACGGAGGATGAGGAAGCAGTTGGAATCCTAATTCGTTTAATTTGGTTATCGTTTTGATTGAATTGTGCCATGGTGGCTTTTGTTCCATTGTGAGGAAATGCGGCCCCCATGTGGAAAAACCCTTTTTCATAGCCAAGTTTTGGTGGAAAATAGTAAATGCACTACCAGTTGATTGTTCACCATCTTAGCTATCTCGTGCACATTCATTTTGCGGTCACCCATCACGATTTTCAATACTTGCTTGGTGTTTTCGCGGGTTACTGCCTCATTTGGCCGGCCCGAACGTTCCGTATCATTTGTATCAGCACGACCGCGTTTAAAGTCAGCATACCACAGAAAAATGGTTGGTTTCGACGGAGTAGAGTCCGGATAACGTTTTTCAAGCCATTGCTGAGCTTGAACAGTGTTTTTTTCCCATTAAAAAACAATGTTTTATCAACACACGAAACTAGTTTTGGTCCATTTTTTCAGGATTGCAAAAGTAGCGTCACTTTAACCACTATAGCTTTCTTGGTTATGCTTCACATTACATCAAATTTTAACACACCTCATCTGAAGGTTGGTACTTCCGAACCCTGGTATATGAATGGCATTTCTATGGTAGTCCCGGGACTTTTTGAACGATGTGATATAAGGGCTGTTCAAAAAGTTCTAAGACATTTGAATTTCCGAGGGCTACGTATGTTAGATTTTCGATGTTTTTGTAGCGTTGGATTGCCATACATGTCAGTGACTTATGGTGACAAGATCGGCCATTTTGAGTAATCAGTCAATTTTTGACAGCTGTTTTACTTGGACATGTTTTGGCTCGTCGGCGATTTTTGTCTGTTCCAAAAATTGATGGCAAAGAATCTGTATCAAATTTTGTGTGAAAAACAAAAATAGTACGTGGACGTACTCCAAATGTTGACTGCGGCTCATGGTGAAGCTACCCTGGACCGAAGCAGCGTTTTTCGGTGGTTCAAAATGTTCTCAGAGGGCCGAGAAGATGTGAACTCACAGAGAGACATGTTTGGTCGAAAGTGAACAGTTTTGCTTACAGTTTTCTTCGATTGCAGCGTCGTGCTGCATCATGAGTTGTTGCCAAAAGATAGAACGATCAATAACGAATTTTCTTGCAAGTTATGCGCAATTCGTCCGAAGCAATCCGTCGCAAACTCCCGAATTTATAAGAAAACCAAAATTGGCGTTTGCTGCGTTGCTCACACATCTTGGTTTTTGCTCGATTTTTTGGCCAAAACATCACACTAAAGATGCCAAAGTCACCGTTTTTCGCAGATCTGGCCCCCTATGCGTTTTTCTTGATAAACAAGTACAGGAAAAATGATTTTTTGAAGCTGCTTCGAGAATTGGAAAAAACGCTGGCACAAGTGCATAATATCTGATGGGGATTACTTTAAACGGGACAAAATAGATATTCGTGAAAAAAAACAATTTTTTTAAACACAAAAGTCCTAACATTTTTTAAACAGCCGTTGTATGCTAATCAGCCAAACAAGCGCTTCCAAGATTATGCACCAAGCCTCGAGCTAGAAAACATTAATCTTTCGCGAAGGTGAACGTTTTGACTTCTTCATGAGATGTGGTTTTTGTCTGTTTGCAGTCACGGACCACTACGAGGATCACTCTTGCGTATCTGACGAGAGCGTTATCTAGTTGCTGGGCCTCGTGTATATAATCATAATGATGATCGGAAAACATGTTATTGCGATTAGTGTTGGGGCACGGCGGACTTGCTGGCGGTGTGCCGCGTCGTGAGTTTCACAATTCGGATTGGGCTGCATCCGATTTTTTGCTATCCACAACCCAATCGGTTCGCGCAAATCACACAACGCAAACACAGTCCCCACATCTTCGGTCCCGAGCAATCGATGAGCAGTGCGTGTGCCGATGAGGCGCGCTTTCTTGATGCTCTTGCAAGCTCTCACCGCCACTTTCTTCGCCGAACGCCGAATTGCCGTGTGGCCGTTTTTTGCTCCTGCCGGTTGCGAATTACGCATTGTGTTTATCTGTTTCGGTTTGCCGAGAGAAAATTCGCCAACTTTCGAACCGAGGCTCCCCGAGCCATATGGAGCGTTGCGTGTGAGCCCCCGAGGGGAAAAAGTCTAAAGTCAATCATTAAGCGCAGGAAAGTTAGCGTCAGGATTGCGGCGCCATAATAAAACTGTCAATCATCGTGCGCGCGGGGGGGCATTTGAATTTCGCGAGTAATTTAATCAACCGGTGCTCCACCGGAGTTTGACGAGCGAAACATGGCCCACAGTAATTAATGGCACTTCCAGGCCATGGGAGCCAGCGGTGAAGTGAAATCAAACACCGCACCGCATCGCAACATCAAACGCGGATCCACTTGATCAGCAACTCCGGACACGCGTAGAACATAAAGCATCGTTCTACAGCGCCGTCTATCATCCACACCAACGGGGCCCTAGACCAACGTGCTAATCGGAGGCGTGGCGTTGATCCCACCACCGCCATCACCTAAATCATCCGAAGTATCAACGTCAAACCACAGCGAAGTGAGGCGAAGCTGGCTGCTATCGTCAGGGCCGGTCTCTTCTTCAACATTATCATCAAAACGTCTACGGCTCTCGTCGGGGTCGCACACGCCTGTGGCCACTTCATAGGCCATAAATGAAGCGATCCACGGAGCCAGTAGACGGCGCCTTCTCTGTGTGGAGCAGAGTGTGGTCCCGCGGGTGGTCTCCTCTAGTCAGCTGTTTTGCCGTTCGAGAGCAATCAAGGAGAAGCCTCCAAGTGGTCGATATCACTGGCGTCAGTCAGCGGGACCATCGAGACCAATTGAACCCAGAGCCGGCTTCCCGAGAACGCGGGTGCGATAAATTCGCAGCAAATGTGATAATCCACTGGCCCCCGGGTCCGCTTTGGTCAGACGGCGCGGGTCTGAAGCCGCCAGACAACATTATGGTATTAATTAATTCGACGAGGTTTTTTTTGTTGACCTCAGAGGCGCACTCCTGCGCATAGTGGGTCCCAACTGGGGGCTCTCGGGTAGAATACTAATGCAAAGCACCACGAGTTTCAGAGGTCTAGTGGCGGTCATACAGTCCTGTATCATAGCGCCGTGATGAAGTCAAGTGTCGGTCGGCGTCATAGGATCGATTTTGGCTTGTATCCGCGCTTTGTTCTCACGCATGCTGACGTCAGCGAATACGATCGCCTTAGAAATAAAAAAAACCTTTGACTAAAACATCATAATTCAACTCGAGACCCACTCGAGAGGCTTCAAGATGATCGGTGCTGGGTCTGGCTAGTGTCAGTTACAGGAGCGAAACTGTCGAGTGGCGTCGAGTCGAGCGAATTGCAGCTGCAATCGCTAGAAAAACCACAAAATGATCGTTCATAAAATGATGCAGGAAGACTCGCGAAGACAGATGCGACAGAGGTTTCAGAGTCGTCGTCGAAACGGTGAAAAACAAGCGGAGCGCGCGCGCAGAACGACGAATAAATGTAATAAAGCCATTCGCTTCATTTTTCATCGGACAGATCTTCATCGCACAGAGAAAACAAGGTCAGCAGGCAGCGGGAAAATGCGCAGTTTTCCCGCGAATCACGATCAAATCGGAATGCTTTTTAATGCGAAGTGACAAAAGAGGCAACCACACAACAGCGTCCAATGTCTCAACCAGGATCAGCTGTTGCTGATGTTGGTAAACCCCGGGTTCGAAAAGCTGTTCGTATGGGTGTTTGGCTGTTTTATTGTTTCTTGTTTTATCTTACTTCAAAGAAGATGGTAGAGTTTTAAATCACCTCACAAAATGTAGCAACACTACGGAGGAGCAAATAAAATCCACATCACTAGAACCGATTGCGACAGGAGAATGTGTCACGAAATCACCGCTACGACACCCAGAAGCGAACCCAGATCGAACTACAACTTATTGGCCGCTTTTAGATACACGAGACAGCGACGAGGCTGACAGTTTTACTGCTAAGAAACAAAAGAAATTGGACGTCGGACATTTTCGGTTAAACGGAAGTGTGTAGCTGCTGGCAGTCTGGTCGGCGTCAGTCATCTTTCATCACTTCCAAGTTAGTGAGGCGCAACTATTACAGCACCTGACGCGCAATAAAAGCCACACCGAGGACACATTCATCAAATGATCATTTTTCACCGCTGTCAGCCACCGCCATCCCAAGCGTCCAAGTTAATAACGCTTAAGCGATGTTCACTTTTCGTAGATTTATTTCAAACTAAACCGAAGCGAACAACGGTAGGGTTCTTCGTAACTGATGGGCGTCCTTTGGAGCATAACATCCTTTCACTTTCGCACGCACGGCACCTCGCAAAGAACCCCGAATGAGTAGAAGGATAAATACTGCACCCGAGTCTGCCAACTGACGATGTCAAGTTCACGCACGCAGGCAATCGGATTCACGACAAACACAACAGCGATTGCGACATGAGCGCCCGTCTTGACACTTTGGCGCCAACGCAAGGAAAAAAGGAAAGAACACTTTCGCCGCCTCGGTTCGATCCGTTCGAAGGTGGCGCTAGCGCAAAACTGCGACCCATCGTCGAGCCGTCGCCGTTTACGAAGCGGGCAAATACTGAAAAAAACATACTCGTGCATCTAATTGAACGCGGTAGTGAGCGGCAGCATCATGAGATCATTCTCACTCACATCAACTCACACATCAACATCCGGCCGGAAGAAAGGATGTTGCTAATGTGGCGTTGGGACCGAGATCAGAACGATGATGGTCGTGAGTCACAGGCACAGGCGGAGACGCCACCGATTCGATGATGATGATGATCCCCGATCAACGTCAGATCACCGATCGTGCATCTCACCACCACCAGCAAGCCAGCCATCAGCAAGGTAAACACAGTCGGGAGCCAAAATATAAATAAACTGTGACACTGTCGGAGAACCGGGAGACACGAGACCGGGTGCACGATGTTCCCACCGAATCGGTGAATTCTCGTGACACACAGCGCTGGGCTGGGAACGACCGGTTCGTGTAGTAATAATTAAAATAATAACAAGAGAAAGTCAAAACTCGACGCACTCGACAGAAAATTCTTCAATTTCATCGTGACCATCGTGACCACTCATCGCATAAATTAATTCCCAAAAGTCACTCGATCCGGGTGGTGCCGGATCTTCGTTCCGGCTGTTTGTTGGTGTTCCCCCGGGCGACCAAGACTTCAGCTCACGTGCAGAGCTCTTCAAGGACGGGGAATGCAGTACACGTCTCTGGTAGCCGGCCACTGGTCCACGGGGACCACTTGTTGGGGGCTACACAACAATGTGACACGGCGAAGACGGCACACGGAGCGATTTCGAATTGGATCGAATTCCCGTGAAACGGGACCGGAACCATATGGATGCTGCTGCTGTTGCTGCCGCTGGGGACGCCCCTTCTTTTCAAAAACTTTCAAAAACCCTTTGCTGATGATGGACCGGACCGAAAGATTTGTTTGTTTTAAAGTCCCTTTGATCTTCCCTCACGCCGAGCCGGAAAAATCACGTGCCGTTGCACGGGCGCGTAAATCAAATTGTCCGGAACCAACACACAGCGGGAAAAGATTGAGAAACCTTCTCCGGAACCGAGCCGGATGATTTATGGAAGGGAAATTTTTGAAATATGTTGATTGGAACTTAAAGTGCGATCATAGCAAATTCCCTCCGGAATTTCACAATTCGTATACAATTCGTAATTTAAAAATAATCTCGAAAACGATGAAAAATGTACTGGACCGATAAAGGTCCACCATTCAGTTGTCTCCAATGTACGACAATATTGTGGGAAAATAAACTTGGTCAAAGCGTGATGAAGCCGATCAGACGGTGGTCAAACCATAACTAACGGCCAAGAAGGTTTCACTGTGTATTTGGTGGGACTTGAACGGAATCATTTTTTATGAGTTGGTCCCGTATGGACAAAATATGAATTCAGATCTCTAGTGTCAACAATTGGACCGTTTGAAGCTAGTGATGGAACAGAAACGGCCAGGAGAGATGTTGTGTTCCATCAGAACAACGCAAGGCCACTCACGTCTGTCGTGACTCGCCAGACTCTCCGGGAGCTTGATTGGGAAGTTTTAATGCATCCACCATATAGTCCCCATGCGATTACCACCTTTCTCTCGCATTGCAAAATTTCAGTAGTTTAAAAAAAAAAGGGATCGGAAAATCAATTACTAGAGTGTTCCGCCAATAATGACCAAGACTTCTATGAGAGACGCATTCTGAAGTTACCTTTAAAACGGCAACAAATTATAGAACCAGACGGTGCATATTTGACCCGAATCGGATCATCGCAAACATCTTAAAAAAAAGTTTTCAATTTCTCGCAAAAATAATTCTTCCTCAAGATTTTGAGAACTTCAAAGGTGGAGAGAGCCTGAAGCTGATCCAGTATGTGAATTCAATTCGGACAGTATATGAGAACGACTTCCTATCGCGATTGCTTGAATAAAAGGCATAAAATACATAATCAACATGTTTGAAACCCAAAACGTAGGAATAAAAGAATAAAAATTTTGATAAAGAGTCCCGTAACTCGCCCATCAACCCACATTTCGTTAAGTGCCCCAAAAATGAAGCTTACTAATCACTGGCAGTACATGAATTATCTGCTCAAGTTGAGGGCTCGACCAAATCGGCCACCACAAACCGCAACCGCAACACCTCGCGGTCCGATCGATACTACGCAACCCTTTTACGCAAGGCTCGAGTTGGCATGATGCTGCAGAAGAAAACGAGGTCCATCGTCCGGAAGAAGAAAAACTACGCCAAAGCGACATAGAATCGTGTCTTGTGTGGCTCTTGAGCAATAGAATGTTCGATGCCACGATTCGATTAGCATCCGGCGACGGGCAGACACCGCTGCCGGAGTTCCGGTCGGCCACATACCGACCGGTCCGGCACCGGTCAAGTTATCGGCAGACCGGCCTCTGATCTGCGCAGACGCCGCGCCAACGACGAGTGTCTCTTGTCGTGCGGTGCCATTTGCATTTTTTATGCTCTCTGCGTCTCGGGCCGAGTCTTGGGCCGGATGCATCCCGCAACCCAGATGATGTGGGTGCAGTTTGCGAAGCAAAAAAATCAATGTCATGTGACGACACAGAATCGTTCGTGGAGCACAGGAGTTAGCACAGTAAATCTCGACAGTACCTCCTCCAGCGATGCTGTTTTCCTTGTTGCCATCCTTAATAATGTGGGCCGCGAGCTTACCTGCAAGAATAAATAAAACAAAATAAGGCGTTAGAAACAACAGCAAAGGACAGTAAAAGTACTTCAATTTATTCGCAAGTTTGAATGTTAAATCCGGGTTTTTTTTTCGAATCAATTTTAGACGCTCTCTTTCGGGCGATCGATTGGCTGGCTGCTGGGTGGCAACAAAATGCGCTCGAACCGTAATTAGAAACGCGCTCTGCCGCCTGCAGCATCGACCCAGTTTTTCGGGCGCACTAAATTGGGATGAAAATCCTCCGGATGTGGAACAGCGTAGTAGTGAACAACGTGCCGTAAACCTGGCCCAGTCTGGCCTGCTGGTGCGTTGGGGTGTATTCTGCAATGTCCCAATTTCTGTGGCGGCCACCAGCTAGCTCTGCAACCTACTTTGCCTCTCTCCTCGGCTATACCGCGGCCCGGATTGCGGGTCCGCTTTTGCGGCGTGAATGTTCAAAATTTACATGCACATTATGTGGTGGTCGCGCCGGTTGCCATTCGGTACGGGGCAGAACTTTACGCGCTCCATAAACCCCCGCGCGATCGAGAGAGGGCGAATACAAAAACAGAAGGGTTCCCCCGAACAGAAGCTGGAGCCAATTAATGTTGTTGCAATGAAACGCATAATTCGGTCTATCATGCCATCGCTTGTGAACCACCACCATGTTTGTCACGCAAGTGAGGGAATTGATCGAAATCCATCTCCATCCCGCATCTGACAAGCGAAAGCTGCAGAAGCAGCAACAGACCCGCACAGCTGGTGGTTCACTGGATGAATGCACAGCATAAAACGACATGCACAACGGCCCCAAAAACCCGCTCTTTTATTCGCGGCGACGTTCCTCACGATCTGATACATACTTTTCGCAAGATTTCGTTTGGCTTTCTTCCATGGAATGAGATAGATTAATGAGTTCATTATGTTGACGCGACGCGCGAATTGCGTGGAGAATGCAAGCGATGCTGTCGTTCGCTTTTTCTGTGGTCTTTTAGGGATCACAATCTCACACGGCAGCAGGTTCACAAGTGTAACTACGTTCGTGTCACAACAAATCCGTGTCCGTGGAGCCGGGAGTTGCTGGCGAATTCACACGGCACACTCGCAACGATGGAACCACTTGATTGATTTTGCACTCCATCAGCTGACCAACACCAGCCGTCGGCACGCGGTGTATCGCTGCTGCTCTTTCGGATGCCCAGGACCAACACCGACATCGGAAACGGGTCAAATCAATTTTCCACTAAACTTCACACTGCACCAGCGGCGGAGGACATCGAGCGTAAAGTGCACAGGACGAGAATTTATCGCTCGCTGACTACACTTGCTGCTGCAGCAAACGGATACTGACGGTGGCCGGAGTTGGTCCCTCTGTGCCCTCTTCTCGTAGCACGCGCCCGCGGCAGCGGCGGTATCGAGTTGAACACTTTTCCCGACCAGCACCCGGTGCGTGCGGTGCGGAGAATCCTGCTTCTTCTGTGAATGGTGGTCCCGACACCACCTCACAAACACCACCGCCCCAAGGCTTTTCCCACCAATACACTTTCCGTGTGACTTTCCCTCGAACAGAGAGAGGCCCCTAGGTTTGACAGAAGAACCCTTCACTTTGGTGGAAATTCGCAAACCACGAGGGGGAAAACGGAATGTCGGAAAAGTGTGCGCGCGCATGCAACACACACACCGGCGGAGAGAGGGGTCAGGACACGCGACGACTCGAGGACAGTGTGGAAACTGTGGAAAAGACCTTGCCACCCGGGCGAGGGGTTTGTTGGTTGATGACTCATCCTGTTGGTTGGTAGGTCGGACAGTTCAAGAATTCGCTCTCTCTCTCTCTCGGTTGAGCAAAAGTATTCCAAAGAAATACGCTCTCTCTCTGTGTTTAGATAGTTTCCCCCCAAAACGAAAATTTGGTGCCGGAAAAATTGGTCCAAACATCGAGAGAAACGTACTCCGAACGTACGACAACTGAGAGAGAGAGAGAAAATAATTCGCCTTCCGCTCTCAACGGTATCTCTTCTTATCTCTCTGGAAAATGACAATCCATCACAGGGTGTTTCGATGGACATTAGTACGCAGACATGTTTATGCTGTTTATGCTGTACAACGACTAATCAATTTTCCTATTAAAAATTTGAAACATCGTTTTGTAAAAATTAAATTGAACCATACGAAGCTGAATAAATTAAGATCTTATGCATTTTTAGCGGTAAAAGTTACTATTAAAAGACATAAAAATGCTAGATTTAGATCCGAAATCAGTTATGAAACTTCCATAGTGTAATTTTCTTAAAGCAACTCTTCGTTGTTTTCAACTCAGTGGTACTTAAATAAATCACATTACTACAACAACAAGTCATATGTTTTAACTTGTTCAGTGAAATATTGTCCGCCGTTAGCTACTAGTTACTCCCATCCTCCAGGTACCCTTCCCGGATTCCGTGTAGAATGAACTCTTCATTTCCTGGAAGCGATCCAATTAGAGATCCTTTTTCCAATACTTTCATAAGAAGTGAACCGCCGTGCTGCCAAATCTTTACTCATGCAACGGAACAAATAGTAGTCCGAAGGAGCAATATCTGGTGAACACCGCGGGTCTCATCCGACATTTTAGAGATAGGTTTTGACCGGTTTTGCGATGTGAGGTTAAGCGTTGTCATTTTGAAAAATCAGCTTATCATGTCTTTTATCCCATTCTCGTCGTTTTATGGCCAAAGCTTTGCTTCAAACACATTAATTGTTGTCGATGGGATTGTCCATCAGTAATTTCATTATGTTTTAAAACCTCATAGTACACCACACCTTTCATACTTCACCATATACACAGCATAACCTTTGAACAGTCAATATTTCGCTGGCGATGGACCTGGTTCACCAGGCTGTGGATTGAACCCAAGAAGACATTTTTCTAATCAATCAATTCGTTGATTACTCGTACTTACAGTTATTACTCAGAATCAAAAGTGAAGGTTTTCGTAAATTAAAAATCATTATTTCTTTGGCTTTAATCAGCTTCGAGCTATAACTATTTTACTTTCTTACCACAGCAGCAGTTCTTTTCTAGCTTATTGATAACACAAACTAACAAATGCGAGATTTGCTACCACGAACTAGAAAACATGGTCATTTGAAGCATTCCCGAGAAACTGTTCAAACTCAAACTATGTCAAACCCAAAACCGCGCAACCTCATCCTGCAGCGTCAAGCCGGTGCCTTGGGTTGTGCTTTGGGCTGTGTCTTGAGCTGCAAAACATTTGCAAACCACTCACGAAGCAGCATTGTTCTTACTCCCAAACCCGCACCGATTAACAAACCGGCAACGAAAACGAAGAAAACACAACCATCAGGGCCTTTTTTGCTCGTTCATTCGACCAATTTGTACATTTGGCAATCGGGCACCAACAATGAAGTCGGCTGAAGAATGGTAAACAATTTATGTACACCTTGCACCTTGCGACACATACGCTGTGTCTAACGGTGCGATGCGGTACACTCGATAGCAATCTTGGACACTCTCGACCAAACACCCGGCCCCCGGTCGCCGCGATAAATCAGCGAATGCAAAGTCCTTGACGGTGCGACCTGCTGAGACAGGTGCCACATTCGTAGGGCGTTGGGAGACCACCTGAATGTCGCGCCCGCGACAGCGAACCTGACAAGGTTGCAAAGTTCCACCTTCCGGCACACCACTCTAAACCTGGCGACCGAATTGGAGAGGAGCTCCTTCGGGCGGCGACATTATGATGTAACGAGAACCGTTATTGTTGGGAGTTCCTGAACCTCTTTCCCAGGCTTTGCACTGATGCAGTAAACCTAATTTCCATGCCGAGGTTCGGTGGTTTAGTACCAGGAGTCTCCCCACCGGGCTCTTCGGCAGGCTCAGACATTTATTGGACCTAATAGAGCGTAAAATACACCAAGCGAGGCAACCTGAGCGAGGGGTTCGGTCGGGTTTCGATGTTCGGCGCGCAAACGAGCTACAATTAATCGAGTTCCGTGCTCGACTGGGCGGATTTCTTCGCCCCGGGGGGGGAGGATAATTAATTCATCGAGGGCAATTGCGGTCAGATCGCGTAACATCATTACGATTGCACCGGGGTATGTAATTTGCTGAATACATATTTTCTGTTCGCATCGCCATTACAACTCGCGATGCCCTCGATCGATCTCCCGAAAGAAAGTTTGCATGTTTACCGCCCCGCCGAATGAAAACAAACGACACTCATGCACACAAAACCAATAGGTTTTGACGGCTCCCATACAAGTTTACTCGAACAAACAGTTTAATTGAGCATTCCGATTCAACATTATCTTTGATGGACCCCGCCACAGTACCTAGAACGTTCCCGCACCGGCAACATAATCGGAGTTTAAAATACTCTCCCCATTTAATGCCGAACATCAGCGCTTCTGTTGGGAACCGAAGACTTGGGCACTACACTTTTACGAGCGCCGGTGTAATTATTCCGAGCGACACACTCTCTACCGACGACGACGACATTAACATGCCAATTCAAGACGACAAGATAATTGTCTCCCAAAAAGCTTCTCTCGCCTCACGCCGCCGCCGCCGCCGCCACCACAAGCTCCAAATTTGGGACATAATCGACACGCGGCTCGGTAGCAACCTTCGATAAGTGGGCTGGGCTGGTGGCCTTTGAATAATCTTCTCATACGCGAGTGCCACTGAAACTTTGCGACGCGACTTCGCCAAACGACATCATAACGATCAGCGGTCCGTCCCGTCCGTACCTTTAATGTTTCTGGCTATCTTCAGCGGGTTCCAGACCGTCGCCTTCGTTGGGCCAAGGTACTCGTGCTGATCTGGCTTTCGGCAGAGATCAAAGTCATGGCCGGAGCCCCCACCGCCGGTCGATTTGAGCTTGTTCAAGCGGTTCTGCTGCTCGCAGAAGCTTCGACGCTTAAGCTCCTCCTCCACCAGCAGCACATCCTGCAGCCGGTGGTGGTGCTGGTTGGGATGATCCTTTCCCGGCCCGGCTCGCCGATGTTGCTGCTGCTGCTGCTGCTGTCGATTGGCATCGTCGAGGTCTTCGCTTCGGCGGCGAAGGACGTGCCCGTTGCTCGCCAGCACGCCAATGTCGTTGTGTCCAACGAGATCCGTGCGGGTTGCGGTGGTCTTGGCGATGGCCGCCAGTAGCTTGCTGCCGCCTACCCCCTTTTTGCCACCGCCAGTCAGTCGTCCCATCGTGTCACCGACCCGCGGCACAACGCCTAGCACATGCTCCAGATAGAGTGCCTCCTTCGCGGTACACATGCTGCTGGTGGCCCTCGAGGAGCGCGCGTTAACATGCTTCCCGAACACACCCGCGTGTAGTTAGTTTCTTCGCTTCGCCGACTGGGATGCTTTAAGTGATCACTCAACAAAATTGGAACCCTTCACAATAGAGAAACACTGAACAACTTTTTCACTGAAAGCATACACCAGAATTGAGGGGAAAATGTTGAGAGAATGGACCGAATCTTCGCCAAACTGATCGTTCGGTGATCGTTCCACAACAAACACTGAACGAAACACAACCACTGCACCGATACAGGATCCAACTCTGCAGGATCCTCCGGCTTAATGCAAACGAGTCACAAATTACACAAAAACTCCACTCGATCGATCGATCGATCGCGCGAATAATTGCACATAAAACATAAAAGCCCCGAAAGAGGAAACAAACCCTGGGGGACCCTTTGGGAGACCTGTTTTAACACCACCACATGGAAAGAAGAAACCAAAAAACGCCTCGAAAATTGTCCCCCCAAAAATGGAGACTCGAAAAAGACGAAACGCAATCCGCCGTTCGACACCGTTCGGTTCGACGAAGCGAAAGAAACTAAGTTTTCAGGTCTTTTCCTTTGGAGCACCACACAACACACCTGCGGCCACGGCCAGTCTCTCCTTCTCGCTCTCGCTCGCGTGAGTCGCCGCGGTTTTTCACCCTTTTCTCTTTCACCTCACACACAGCTGGCCATTTCACTCTGTCCGTCGTTCCGTGGGGAGCTCAACACGTCTTCGCGGATCGTATTCGTCCGAAGACGCGTTGCGGGCGCGAAGTTTCGCTTCGGTTTCGGGAGGGCCGTTAATGACGTACGCACCAAAACAAGACAGGCAGAGAGAGGCACCGGGCGTGCCGTCGTCACGACACGCTACACGCGCAGCCAACGTGCAACTGATTGCGTGCGTTGCGTGCATGCGTGAGCCGAGCCCGAATCACGCGCGCCGCGCATTTTCTTCGCGCCGCTCTGCGCGAGTCACGATTCGCGCACAACACGCTCTCTTTCCCGCGATGGGAACCCGGAGCCACGGAGAGTAAATCTTTCAGCAAAGTACAAAGAGTTATGCTGAGAGAGAATCGCAGTGCGGCACAGAATCGAGACCCGCGAAACGATGCGCTTGCCCGAAAAGCAAAGTTTCTGCCTCTTAAGAAAAGAAAGGTAACAAAATGAATCGAAAAGAAAGGTAATAAAATGACAGCATGTAATGAATATTCATTATCGGTGCTCCAAACAATGGAGAACAAAACAATAGGAAACAGTTCCGGGCAAAGTTTTGAAAATAAAAGCGAGACAATAATAAACATAGAACGAATGAAAAAAATTTAATAATTTAAAGTCAAATTGAGTAGATGTGTAAATTATCCCTCACGTTCGCCGGATTCACAATGCATTCGCATTATTTATACACTTTTAGTAATATTAGTAACAACATGTTTCGTTTTCCAGTCGAACTCTGTCTAATTTCAGTTCACTTCAGCAATCTTTGTATAATATACAAAATATATGATATACGAGGGCTGTTCAAAAAGTAATGATAATTTTGCATTTACGCGGGCTACATAAGTCCGATTTTCGATTTTTTTTGTGGCGATAAGTTACTGTACATATCAGTGATTTATGGTGAACATTTCGGCCATTTTGAGTAATCGGTCAATTTTTGACAGCTGTTTAGCTTGGACAAGATTTAACTCATCTTCGATGCCGTCTTTATCGCCTAAATCGTATCGTGGCGTCGTCCTTTCATGCCTCCTTTTGGTTTCCGGAACATGAAAAAGTCACAGGAGGCCAGATCTACAGAATACGGTGGCTTTGGTATCATTAAAGTTTTTTTTTTGTCAAAAATTCGCGCAGAAACCACGACGTGTGAGTAGGGGCGCGACAGCCAATTTTGGGATTCCCACAAATCCGGACATTTGTGACGGATTGCTTCGGGCGAATTTCGCATAACTTGCAGGAAATATTTTTTATTGACCGTTCTATCATTTGGCAACAACTCATGATGCAACACGACCCTGCAATCGAAGAAAACTGTAAGCAAAACTGTTCACATTCGACCAAACATGGCTTTTCGACGTTCACATCTTCTCGGCCCACTGAGAAAAATTTGAAACACCGATAAGCAATGCTTTTGGTCTTAAAAGCTTCACCATAAGCCACAGTCAACAAATCGATTGCGTCCAATCGAATATTTTCGTTTTTCACACAAAATTTTATAAAGATTCTTTGCCATCCATATTTTGGAAGAGACAAAAATCGAAGATGAGTTAAATCTTGTCCAAGCTAAACAGCTGTCAAAAATTGACCGATTACTCAAAATGGCCGAAATGTTCACCATAAATCACTGATATGTGTAGTAACTTATCGCCACAAAAAAATCGAAAATCGGACTTATGTAGCCCGCGTAAATGCAAAATTATCATTACTTTTTGAACAGCCCTCGTATATGATTAATATAGACAAAGTACTAGTCTGTTCAATAAGTTCTTTGCCTCGATAACAGAGGGCGCTGCTACGAGCTTTTTTTTGTTATATTGGTACACTCTTCATATGATCGTACGCAAAGTTTCACCTCAATCGGTCTACTCATTATTTTTTTACAAGCCATTTAGTGTCGACATGTCACAGTATTCTTTTCAACGGAAATAAATCAAGTATCGTGCAGTGATAAAATTTTTGGTTTAAGGTTTAAGAACAAAGGAAATTTATGATCGCATGTTGAAAATGTACAAGGACTTCGCCTTCTAATAACATTAAATACATTTAATTTTTTACATAAAACGGGGGGTTTCTGAATTTAAACGTGGTCGTACAATCCTTTAAGCCAATCCACGTCAAAGACGTCAACAAACAGACACAACACTTGAAATTGTAGAAAAAATTACAGGATATTGTATTGGAAAATCGTCGAATCACTTAAAGAGATTTAGTATAAGGCCTAGCCATCTCATTGAGCAGTATAACCAATATTTTTACTGAAGTACTGGGTTTCAGAAAGTTGTGTGCGAAATGGGTACCGCATTCGCTAAATGCGGTACCCATTTTGGAACCCAATGGAACAAAAACGTATTCGTATGCAACTTTATACATTTCGAATGCACATTTATAGCATGTTTGGAGTATCCAGCAGCTGCGGAAGCGTATTTTGAAGCCCTTCCAAATTCTCACTTTCCATTCAGAAATGGAATTCATAAATTAGAGTCTTCTCGAAACAAGTGTTTTGATGTTCAGAAAGGCCATACTGAATAATTAAATGTATTTCAAACTGTGTTCAAATGTGTTTTTCTTACGAACTTATTGAACAGCCTAGTACTCCGACTAATTGAAATACGTACGGCGAGATAATCTATATGATTACTAATATGATAAATATAAGGACATTTTCGCTAAGAATAAAATGACAAAAAACAATAGTAATATTAAGAAGACACTAAGAGTGCACCTTAGGAACTTAGCTAACATTGTTTATCTTCTGGTAAATTGCATTAAAAATGGCAAAAAAAATCAATTGAAACGAAGCAAGAAGAAAAATTGTAGAGCGATTGAGAAACGCTTTCGGCGATCATAATACAATTACGATGCATTAGCAACATAATTAGGGGGTTGAAGAGAACTTTCGCCGACAGCATTTTTCATTCACCACCCCCGGCCTCGGGCGGTAGATCTTATCATTGCCACAGCACACAACATTAACCTCCCCTCACGACAGTGATCGTGTCAAGACGAAAGTTTCCAAGCACGCTTTAGGCACGCCCCCCATCGGGCGGGTAAATTCGATTAGCCACCGCCCAAGGCAAGGAAGCAATCTTCAAACATTTTTGGCAGCTAGCTTTGCTGCTGACGCCGTATAACTGCTGCAATTGAAGCGATCGCCGTGGTCGGGAGGATGATCTCCATTTGGCCAAGTTAAAGATGATGATTTGTGATGTGGCAAAAACGTTACTGTTGCTTCAAGGCGTGATCAATCAAAATCATCGATCGGAGCGCCAGGGGTGTTGATGATGCTTCGACGATGATTACCCATTTCTCCACTTTTCGGTGCTCTAGAGGGTCTGCTAATGGGAAAAAATACTCATATGCTACACACGCCACGCACGAGGGAGGTGCTAATTTTTTGACGCCTTTACCAACTTGTCTCCTCGATGCGGGGCCTTTTTGGGGCTCCTGACGATCGCCAGTAACGCAACCTCTCTCAAATTTCGTGAAATTTGTCGAAAAACGGGTTATTTCGATTAGCAAGCACCCGAAGCAAGCATGGTCCATAATTTAGATAGTAATCTTTCACTTCACATCAATCACAAACGCACCCTTCGCGAAGCGAGAGCAGCAGCAGCAGCGAACGAAGCGGTGCCAGAAGTGAACCGAACCGGAGAAAGATTAATCTCATGCGAGTTTTTTTTAATGACGGCACCCGCGATTTGCTACCACTTTGGCCGACGACGACGACGACGACGAAAAAGAGCAGAGATTTTTGTTGGCCCGATTCGGCTGCTTCGGCAACATATTTGATGCAGGAGGCTATGTTTCTGCTGCCAAAAGCGAAAATGAAATTTCAACATCCAGCACAGCGCAGCGATTGCAAATCACACGCAACGACCCACCACCACCACCAGCGACAGACCCTACCACTTTCCACCTCCACTCGATCGCTCGATCTTCCAGAGCGTTGATGATTTAGCTAAAGTTGCCGGCGGTGTACAAGCGAGTCCAGGCGAAAGTTAAAACAATTCGATCAACATCTTGCGTGGCGGAAAGGAAAGCAACAACGCAGTTTCTTCTGCTTCGTCTGTTGATAAATGCAATGATAAACGCATTGAGATTGAGAGGCGCTGTGTTACCCCCCCGCGGGGTCCAGACCACGCTGCTGAGCGGAAAAGGCCCTCGGTGGAAACCACCATTAGGCTACACCGCTAATGGATTAATTTTCCGTAACCAATGAATATTAATCCTGGGGAGCAATAGACACAAAGCGTAATCTTCGTGGAGTGTGTAAAACAAAATTGTGAACAAGCTACGCCGGGCTGAGCCCGCGTATTTAACCAAATGAACCCCTGAAACCCCTGAAATGGTGGAATAAGAAAGGTCAAATATTAATAACACCTCGCCGAATGCCACACAAAATGGGCCACCGTGGAAAGCTCCTCACAGCACATCTCCATTGTGTGATAAGTAGTGAACGATGTAGTTGCGTCAGGCCGTAAGAGGTTATTAAAACTCTGCCCAAAAAAAACATCTGCCTCCAAGAGAGGAGCAACGGTAAACGACATTCGAAAGACGAGACAAAAGACAGAGAGACCATAAACGCCACGAGCCCACCTACTACCGGTCAATAAACAACATCGCACGTTATTTCAAGTAGTTTACGGGGTTGTCCAAAAAAAAATCTCCACAAACAAACGGCCCACCGCGCGCCTTGAGATGCCCGGCGGGTCTAGACGCAACGACGCCGGCTGGCTCGATCTCGTGTCGCAGGTGTTGAAGTTCGCGGCAACCTCGGCAACGAAAGTGGCTTCAAAATTGCAAATGAAAATGATACAACAGTCGCGGACGGACGCGACTTTTCACTCCCGGGCGTGTGAAGATTTTTATCCAAATATTTACATTTTGAGATCGTTTACAAAACGCACTTTTTCGCTGCGCCGTTGTGCGGATTTATGCTTCAACCATCACACAACCTTTTATGATGATCAAGCTGATGATGCCCTGACGACGATGTTGATGAGAGTGCGGTGCACCGCATTTTGCGACAACAACCGACAACCGGACTACCCACCCAAACGGCGGGAAGGGATTTTAAATTTACTTTAAGTCTCGTCTCGACTTCGTCTTCGTTGGTGGCACCAGACGCTCCAAAAACGGTGACGGTTAAATGAACCGTCCGCCGGTATCGTGTTTCGACCGAGAAAGTCTAATTATTTACAGCAAACCAAAAAGCGCCCGACGGACGGACCTCCGGGAAGAAAGTGAAATGAACTCAACATAAAATCCAACGCGCCCCGCCCCGTCGGTCGGTCGTCGGAAAACATCTGAAAAAAGAAACGGCGTCTGGGCGAAGTATCGCCCGCCGCATACTTCAGATTTAGGGACGCGCGGACGTTGATGGGGATAGAGTTTGTGTAAAATGATCGCGCGAACCAGGAGGCAGCCATTTCCGATTCCATACCATTCCAGACGCGTGGTTTCCGGTGTTGCTCCGGTAAGAACAAGTGTACATTGTAAGACGGCCAAACATCGCACGCACGGCCACGTCTTTCGATCGCACCAAAAGTTGGTGAATCAATGAAATTATGAGTTGTGTTAAAAAAGTAATAATATTATGTATTTACGAGGGTTACGTGTACTTGATTTTCGATTTTCTCACAAAAGAAGATCACAAAAAATGATTTTTTGAAGTGCTTCGGGCATAAGCTAAAAACACTAGCACAAGTGAATAATATCTGATGCGGATTAGTTTGAAGGGAACAAAATAGATATTCATGAATAAATAAATGCTTTTTGAAAACATTACAAAATTATCATTACTTTTTGAACACACCTCGTATTATGTAGCCCTTTTTATGTAGACATTACATTACAAACAACTACAAACCCACGAATATGTAGGAAATTTCTGTAGAAGTTATTTAGGTATAAAATAAATTGGACTAATATCAGGCTGTCTAAAAAGTCATGGGCGTTTTTTGGGTGAACTTCAAAACATTATTTAAGATACTTTCAATTGTCCGATTTGCGTCAAATATGCATAATTTTGTTGGAAAATTTGTTGTCTTTTCAAAAATATCTTCATAATGCCTTTCTTGTAGAAGACTTAGTCGTTTTGGTTAAAAACTCGAGCAATTCATTTTCACAATCCTTTTTTGAATTCAATTTTTCACCACTCAGGAAATTTTGTAATGCGCGAAAAAGATGTAAATTGCTTGGTACAAGGTCCGGACTATACGGTGGATGCATTAAAACTTCCCAACCAAGCTCCCGGACTTTCTGGAAAGTCACTAAAGACGTGCGTAACATTTCGTTGTCCTGGTGGAACACAAACACTCTTCCGTTGGCCGATTCTGGTCGTTTCTGGTCAATTGCTAGCTA
>NC_069145.1:55937401-55966837 GCF_943734635.1 Anopheles cruzii
CCCCCCTTCAGGGCACAGGAAGCATGATCCATGCACATGACACGTCCTAATGGAAAACAAAAATGTGTAACTAGTAGAGCACCTCTTTTTAAGGCAATCCCCGCGACGCGCGCAACGAACCGCTGAGAGGCTGTGAGCAGTGAAAGCGCAAAAATCAGCTCACGAGAGACATAAAGTCGGTGCCCATCATCACACGGTGAGGAGGGCCTCTTGTTCCCATCAATCCCCCCCCCCCCCCTCGCCGTTTGCTTTTCTTTCGCTCCTCTACCTTAAGAGGTTCCGTTTCCCCATTTCAAGCCAGCCAGCCGGCCGGCCGTCATCATGAATTCGCGTTTGTTTTTTGTTCCGATCGTTCGATTAATTAAAAGCCACGTAACGATTACTGTAATCAACGCCGAGGCGCGGGCCTCGCTGGCGGGAGGCGCGTAACGCAACATTGAACCGATTGAGGCGCACCTAAAGCGGTCAAGAAGAGGAAGAAAGACGACACAAAAAAATCGGCGCAGCAGCGGCTTTCTTCCGTCTTGGGAACGTCTGTCTTGGGGAGCTTCCGCCTGGAGCGAAAACCCCATTTGCAATCGAGCGTGACACGACGAGCTGCGCGCGCGGCTGATCGTTAGCAAAACATCGAGCATCCCCAGAAAAGGATTCAGCAAAAAAAACCAAGTCCCATGCTTGGCAATTAAAATCTTCGGGTCGGTCTGCGGTGGGAGAAGTACCCGCCTTCTGCGGGCCTTAGATAACCATTCGCCGCCTGCTAACGAGCCCGGACGACGTCTGGCGGTCGCGTGCGCCCGGAAAGCGGGAAAAGTGTTTCCCGAAACATAAAAGTAACGAGCGCAAGAAAGTCGGGCTGGTGACCAACACCCGAGCGACACGCCGACAGCTTCCGACACCCGGACGTATTTGGACAAATGTGTACTTCCTCCGATACGCCATCTGAAATGGATGATCGTCACCCCATCGGAACCCGGCCAGAGAAAGTGTTCCCTGCGCGTGGCACGCGTCATATTTCTCACCATTCCACGTTCCAGCGCCGGTGTCCATAGCCGCGTAAATCGATCGGCCGGATCGCCGGAGTTCAAGATCATGATCGCACGCCACGTGTGTGGTGCGGAATCTATTTAATCGCAGCACCACCATCACCTAATGGATTAACAGCGCGCAGAAACGTATGAACTTCAACTTAATCTGTTCCGAACGCGCTGAGCGCTCGAGGGCGAAAAACAAACCATAAAAAAGGCCAAAAACAAACAGAAGAAACAGATCGTTTAACCAACGCCGTGGCCCCATGTTTATGTGTATGTTGGGCAGCATCGCCGATGGAATGTGTTCGGACCGTTGCCGAACACTGGCGTCGGCATGAGAAGCATTTCATGGCCGGAGAGCATTTTCTTCGTCGTCCGATGGACGATAGGGGCTGGGTGATGGCCGATCGCGTCGGCAATTAAATGAGTGCGTAATACCGTTTTGCCGACCGCAGCAGATCGAAGCAGCAGCAGATCGAGGGCTGGAGCCGATCATTGGGTATGGGAAAATTCTGCCTTTATTTTTGCTGTTTCCCATCAAATGGCCGTATTACGTTAAACGCACTCTATGTGTCTAATGCAGGCGAAATAATGGCGAAAGAATAGATTAATTTGCATTCTCTACAGTCACGGGAAATGATTTAATTTCCGTTTCGAATGATCATCCTTATCAAGCACTCAATGTTTAGAAGTATTTACAGGGTATCAAGTTCCTAGTTTCGAAACAACACTTTATTGTTTTTTAATAACACTTCGTTCAATAAGTCCCGGGACTTGGTTATTTTTTATTTATTTCATAGTTTTTCATAGTTTCAACCCGTTACATTTCATAGTTAGTCCCGGGATTTATTGAACGATGTGTTATATCTGTCAACCCCAGTGTCAAACTTTTAGTTGAACGTCTGTCATTTTAGAAAATGAATTACTTAATATTTAACAAAACAACGTGTCAATATTATAAAACCTGAGTTCTTGAGCAGCAAAATCCGAAAACGCTCATTTTTCCTCCTGAGTCGCTTCACGACCTATAGTCTTTCTTTTTTTCTTTCTTCAAAATTTTTTTTAGCGACGACCAAATTTTTCACTTGGCGGCTATAGGTATTTTTTCGAAAACGACGAAGGAAGAACCACTACTGTCAATTCCGAGCGACACTGATAAGGCCTGCAATTGAAGCTATGGACTTAGAAAATATCTGGTTTCAGCAAGACGGAGCAACGATCCAGACAACACGAGCGATTTTCGCGTTTTGCTGATAATATCAATTGGCCACCAACGTCATACGATTTGATACCGTTAGACTTTTCTTGGGAGTTCAAACAATAGATCGTGTTTTTGCTGCAACTTGCAAGCCTGCCACTTCGGAGCACTAATGGTAAGCAGCACTTATTGAGCACTTTATGATATAACAAATTTCAACTTTAAATTAATGTTTCATGTGTTTTTTTTTGTACTTCTGAAAGACAAATAAATAACCCTGTATTAAACCTTTGCCAATTTAACAAAAATACAGCAACGCAGCAAAAATGTATGTGGATTTCACAGAATAAAACCGTACTTTCCCCGGAGCGCCTCGGAGATGCAGGTTTATTGCTTCCAAAGGTCAATGTTATCGGGTACCGGAACGCACCACCGAAAGCTTTGAGCGCTAGCTACCCAAATAAACCGATTGAAACTTGAGACTTTCGGAGTTAACTCAAACAAAACGTGAGGTGCACCAATAGCTGCGGACATTCGTTTCCGCGCTGTGGCACGTACTGGGTTGCAACGATGCATTTAGTTGCTTTTTGGGTCTATTTACACAGCGAGAGTCCAAAATGCAAGCAAACCCCTTCAGCGGAGCTTCTGTTTACAATTGCAGCGTGATGTGCATCATCCACACGTTTTAGTTTGCCATCTTCACATGAACTTAAGTTCAGCGCGCAATCGTAGGTTTGAGTTGCTGTTAAAAGTTCGTTTGCCGGATTATTGGCCAGCGATCGAATTTGAGCAATTTCTTTATAGTAAAGAATACTCAAGGAAATACGATAGTTTTGAGAAAATATGGGTAACTATTGTGGACGCGAAAACGAAAACGATCACGGCATGAAGTAAACTATTTTTGAAAGTTTTAGTAATCAACGCAAAATCGGCTTCCAAAAAACAGTAAAGATTCGAAAACCCTGCCAATTTGTCGGCAAAAATAGCGGCTAAAGTCTTAGTTCCTTCACAGCAATCTTTGATGCGTATTTCCACAATGTGATGTGCGCCTAATGCGCTTATCTACGCACCGAGCGCCGCCCCATTCAAGTCCATGTCCATTAACCATGTACTCTAACCATTAACCCCAAGTAATCTCCCCTGACGAACCGGGACGGGGTGATTTTTCCGATGGGAAACTCATTTCCCTCCGGACGGTTCTTCACAGCTTTCTGGCTCATTACCCTTCCTGAGCCCGTGTTGTTGCGGATGCATTGCGAGAAAAACTGTGTTCCTCCATCGCCAGACAAAAATCTGGGCCGCAGCTGGGCCACCAAATGCGGCCACAGAGTTTGGGAGCAACGTGGTGGCGTTTGACCCATTTCCCCCGGGCGAGGGATTTATGTCGGGAGCGGCAAAAACGCGGCCAAAGCTTTCGCAAAACACACGCACGCACACCCCGACACTGGCGCCTTTGCGTTGGCTTGATCTTGATTACTTCATTAGGTAAAGTAGAGTGATAAAGATAATTACGCGGCATTACCGGGGCTAGGCTGGCTGGCTGTTTAATTACACTCTCCACCTTGCGGGACGCCAAGATGGATGCCGACCCGGCCCGATGTCTGCGTCAGTGTCAGATGCACCCACAGCCCGATCGCATTTCTCACAAGGTGCTTCGAGCTCCGCTTTGAGACTTACACCGAAAAATTCCATGAAACATTACCCACCGAGCTCACAACCAGACAACCCAGAGCTTCCGTTTCCCAGCTGAAGCGATCAACAATACTAATGCCACAACAAACACAATTGGCGCTTTTCGCGCGTTTACTGAGCATTTTTCCGAGAACTTTTCCCGCCCCAAACCGTTTTGGCGATGGAATTTCGCAGCACCAAAAAGGTGACGCTTTGCCAGGTGAAGAGTGCGCCTTTTTTGGCGCCAATCATCGCCAGAATAGAGTCCCTTGCGTGCCACCACACCGTGGACCATCATTTTTCGACTGCAAGAAAGAGAGCGAAGTGAAGAGAAGGGAAACACTAATTGGAAGCAACTTCCGGCTGCTTTCCCACTTGCACGGGGATTCCGATCGCGTGATGACGCCTATGGGCACGCGATTTACATGCACCCGGGAGCCAGAGCAGGTTCGTGCAACGTCCTTACGGTCGCCGGCTTCTAATGACCTGCACTTATCGGGCGCGATGGGAACCGAAAGTGATGATTTGCTGCAAAAGTTTTCAAGTGCAAGTGTGCTCACAGCTGTCACTTCGGGTGCGCCCGATTAATTATTTGGGGTCTCGGCAGATCGCAATAAATATTTCATTCCACATTTCTCATTTTCGGTACATTCTTTTCCATCTTAAAATAAATTTGCAAGCACAATTCTTGAAGTTATTTGAGTTGTAAGAAACAGTTATACACGAGACAGATTACTGTTACTAAACAATATCGGCAATTCGCCCTTAACTCGAAAAGTCTT
Source organism: Anopheles cruzii (assembly GCF_943734635.1). Lineage (NCBI taxonomy): Eukaryota > Metazoa > Arthropoda > Insecta > Diptera > Culicidae > Anopheles > Anopheles cruzii. The sequence continues at coordinate 55,942,081 of NC_069145.1, forward strand.
TTTTAATTCTTCTAAATCTATGTCATTGACCTTTAAAATAATAATACACCTAGGTTTTTTTAGTAATAGCTTTCACTTTCATTGTTTCGGCTCCTGCAGTGGATAGTGAAAAGAAGTTTAGTCCAAAAACAGAAACGATTTTAGGAAATAAGAAAATGAAAAATTTGCTTTAGTCAATTACAAATCAATCAAACACATGATATAAGATGTTTAAATGATAGTTTTGCTGTATTTAGGAACGATTGATACAAGAGAAAAATGTTGGCCGAACATAGTTTGAACAAACTAAATTCCACTTTGGCGAAAACAAGTATCCGCAATGCATACCATTCCATTCCGCCCAGACAATATTGTCAAACATCATGGTTTTATCATGTGGCCCTTTCTACAGTCCTCAGGTATTATTTTTGGTCTAGATTGTTTTGATTAATTTAGCTAAGTTTATCAAATTGAGAGGGGTCTTTTCGCATACTCAAAGGTTCATGAATAACCACATGTTCTCAATGGTCTGCTGGTCTGGACCAAAATATTAATGGTTAAATCTAAATGTCATTCATTCGTCCAAAGTTTGCTTTTAGAACCTCAATCTAATATTCATCGTCTTAAAAGAGCGATTCAAAAAGAAGATGTACTCATGTTTTAACATATTATTCAAATGATAAGTAGCTAAACTTCTTTTCGCCATCCACTGTATCTCTACTGTTGAGTGTAAAAGGTGTCCACGAAGCGGCCTCTTGAGTTTAGCGAATACTCCTAGAAGTCAGATGGCGCTAAGTCAGGCGAATATGATGGTTGCAAAACGATTTTGGTCGAGTTTGTGTTGAAATGATCATGAAACGTTAACGAAAATGAGATGTAAAATCTTCACGAAGAAATTGAAGAATCGTCTTTTCACAAATCCAGTCTTTTGTGGTGCACAGCATTACGCAAACCAACACTCCAATAATAATCTCTTTTGACAGCTTTGACATTTGCAACAAAAATCATAATGTACCAAACCACGATAATCGAAGACATCTCGGTTCCCTTTTTCTTTTTTGGCCACCGTAGCAAGTGTCAGAGGTAATAAAGTTGCAATGAGGCTGAGTCTTATTGCAAATCCTCTATCTCTCCCGGCGCTAAGAGATTGGTCAGTTCACAATGGCATCATAATCGACAGCTCTCGCCAAAAGTAGCGGCAAAATAAAGCCAAGCAATTGTCACTCATTTTTCCAGAACGTGTGATATTTTCTCAGCCAATCTCGTTTCAATGGGCAATGAGATAGCTGACAGGAGATATTTTAATGCTTGCGCGCCTTGATTTGTTTTATTTTTCGCTTTAAACCTCACTATGGAACCGGCACAGAATTGGGTCGTCGAATCTAGTCGATAAGCCACTCTTGCCGATTGTTTATGGAACCATACCGAGAGCCATTACCGGTGACAGACACTTTCGCCACGTCACCGCGCCGTTCTCTCATGCTTTCTACCGACATTCCATAAACACAGCCCGCCCGGTTAATGCATCTTGGCCGAGACTGGACGCATTTTTGCGCGCGCATACAATTTACATAAATCATTAACGCAAATCGCGCGACCCGACCGCACTGCGGTCGCCCTTCAAAACGGAACTACGGCTGACAGTGAGTGGGCACACACATGGCACACATTTGCATTTACTTCCGCTGCACTTGCCCCGGGAGGGCTGTCTCGTTACCTCCTTGAAACGCATTTAACCCGCCCGAGAAAACACCTTCACCGTGCTTAGTGTCGACGGAGAGAAGGCAAACAAACGCGTGTGCCCCGGAGGTTGTCTTTCTTCCGTTTCCGGCAGAACTCACCGAAAACGGCTTGGCTAATTGGCGAACGATCGTTAAAATATGGCGCAAAAAAAACAAACCTAATCAACACCCATCACGTGGCAAGTGAGCGTGGCGCGTTTTATGCGCCAATTGTTTTTGCTTTTCGATATATTTTTTTAAATCTCCAACTCACTTTCCACCGAAAGGCCAATTTTCGTTTACCGCACGTACACTTGGGCTCGGGGCAGCATAACTGGCGCAGCATAGACCTTTGTCGGCCACTCTCCCGTGCCTCGCCCTCACCGTAAAGTAGCGTTTCAATTATTCAATTAGAAACAACACTCCACGCCACGCATTCCAGCGGGTTCCAGGGGTGGTAAATATTTGTAGAGCTTGTTTTTCCAACTGGCTAAACCCAACACCGCACCCGTGTGTGTGTGTTTGCGGTTTAACGAGCTCGCTGTTAGGGCCAATTGTGTTCCTATTGGTTCTCGGAATGATATTGGTAGCCTTACGTCCAGCGTGCGGGGTGCCGGCCGAAAGTCTAAATTTCTGCGTACAATTTATGCTTCAAAGAAAAACAAATTTTAAGCCACGCACGAAAATTGAAATAAACAACAAATAATAAGAATAACAACAATTTTTAGCTCTTTTATCCAATCAAAACTACACAATACAATCAAGCATTATTCATAGTTGGTAAAAACATAAATTAATAGCTACTTTAGCCAAAAACTTTTGGTCGCCGTTGTATACGAAACCGACTGGCGAATGCAGCACCTGACCGCCTAATAACCCACCGACCGGTCGAACCAGGTCACCGGCAGAGGTCATTGGAACGTGCCCGCATTCGGAAGGAAGTGCATTCGGGCGCCACCACCCATAGAAGTTTCCGTTTGTCACGTACACGAACAAAACTCGCCGTTCTTACTCGCCAAACTCGCCGTTGTGCATCGAGGCGCAAAACAAATTTAGGATAATCTAACCTTGTTTGCGATGCGTTGCGCATCATTTCACTTTGGTTGAGCACCGCTCAACTGAAAGCCAATCACCGCAGCATGGCACGCCAAACATTAAAGTAACTCATTAATGCAACAAGTTTTGCAATTTCCACTCGTAAAAAAAGAACCATCCGAAAAAAAAATGCACACCGGACCGGAAATAAGCTATGCAAACAAGAAACGTACCGATGGAGGCGATCCTTGGAGCCAATCGCTCGAAACACAGAGGAAAACCCAGCGACAGCACAAAATGAAACCGAAAGCAAGGCATATAAAAATAAAATTAACATTTTGCGTGGCCCGGCACGCGGCAGTGGCTTTACGCTGAGAGTGGTATAAATAATGGCACAGATAATTAAATTCAACAAATATTTGGTGCTCACCGCCGCGCTGCATGTGCAGCAGGAGGTCTGCGGTTTCCGGCCTGGCCATTCCGTGATGATACCGTCCCATCGGTCGGAGAAAACCTCGATTTTCTCCACGAAACCGCCATTATTCCCAGTATCAAGTAGAGGCGCCTGGGTAGTAGTTTTCGTCCAATTCGTCTGCAACCCCTTTGGGGGTCATGCTTGAATGTTTCGGTTTTTTGCGCTCAACTTTCACAATCACTCATCTGGAATGGGTCTCCCCGAGTGGGTGGGATGGCTCAGAGTCCACCTCACCACAGGCAAACAATAAAACAGACCGAGTCTGGAGCCCGAAGCCCGGATCGTTCGAGTTGGTCAATCGGTGATCTGCTGCTGGACTGGTTGTGGAGCAACCGAGTTTTGTCGCGGCGCGTTTCCGATGCACCAATTGTTTCATCATTGGTCCCTGGCCGGTCGAATGGAGGAAAGCGAAAATTGAAGAGCATTAACCACGATTTTTTCCCACCAATAAATAAGATTTGGTCTTTTCCAACTCGGCTTTTACGACCGTCTGGGCTGTTAATACCGTGTGTTACGCAAGACACTATCATTTCATCTTTTCCCCCGATGACAGGTCGCTCCCGTGGTACGCGACTATCTATTGCATGATTTCGGGTCCGATTATGACGTCCTATAATCTTGTCTAACAAGAAATGGAGACAAATGAAGTAACGACACGTGCAGTTGTGCTGCGTGCTGCTGTCGCGTGTCTGTCTTATAATTCGCTCCGATGGTCCGAAAATGACGCATGACCATAATCGGCACCCGGGAAAAGAAAGTGAGTGTGATTGATGGTTTCAGTTTCGTTTCCTGTCGAACCCCAGAGACAGAGAGGGGCATAAAAGCAAAGCTTGATTGATAAAATAGCGATAAACAAATACCAACGGAAGCGAGATCAACGAAACACAGTTTTTGTGCCGTTCCGCTAGTCGTCCACAAACTTCTGCCTAATACTGTAGATTTTGCAGACTTTCGTCCGAATGCACAGCGCATTGCATACATCGGGGCGCACCCGTAACCGTACCTTTTAGCGGTGTCTTGACTGGCAGCGTCCCGTTGTTCGCCGTGCCGCTCCGCTTTAGCAGCAGATTCCGCTTCGTCGGCGGTGATGCCTTCAGTTGCTCCGGAACCAGCGGAATTGAAGCGCTGCTCGTCAGGTTGGGCGATATACGTTTCTCTGTGGAGAGAGAGCAAATCGGAAACGGAATACATTAGACACGAGATGCACTGGTAGAGGTTCGTTCGTTTGAAGTCGACGGGTGTGCTGCGAAACCGATTGTCTACATTTAGGGGTTTTCCCGCATCGCATCGTACCGGCTGCTCGAACGCTGCTCGAGTTCGTGCTCCGTTTTTCCCGTTGGGTTGCGCAGGATTTCCCGTGGCCCCCTCCTCAAAGAAGGGGATTTTACGAATCAAATTGCGTAGCAGCTATTTCAGAAGGCACCCGGAATATGGTTGGAAGTGCATAAATCCGTAGCATATTCCGGTTTCGGTGGCAGAAAGTTTCTGAGCTTGTTATTTCTCGACCGAACACCGAACCGGAGCGGAAAAGCAGATTTCCAGACTTTAGATTTATTGCTAGGCACTTCCGCCCCGGCGGCGGCGGCAGTTGCCAGCAGAATGGCAATGAAAATATTTTAGTTTTCCGTCTTAGTTTCCACGAATGCATAATTCTTGAATCACATCAACTTCTCCCCAATTGTTTCTCCATTTAAATGGGAGTTGTTGCAGGAATTACTTCGCGCCGAGCCTTCGAGATGTTTTAAGAACTTTGCCTAGGTGTGTCGTCAACATCCTAATCTTATTCCACCGCGGGGTACGGTCCGCACGACGATTAGGAGGAACCACCCTTCGTATCGAATCTGGGCCAAGATCGAATCTCGTTTTCTCCACCATCTCGGGACCATCGCGGCAATCATCATACGGGGTGAGTGAGCCGCCCAAGCAAACCCAATTACCGCCGCGGTGTCGACAGGCCGGAACGGAATGGGAAGCACGCTGCGCCGTTATCAAGCACCGGGACAGCGGCATGGTTTACATTCCCGTACCGGGAAACTGCAGTCAACATCCTTACCGACAAATGAGACTCTCTTCTACCCGCGCTAGCGGCGCTCTCCGGTGGTGGTTACCGAAGATCCTCTTCTAACGATCCGAGACGCTGCACCGTTCAATAGCAGTATAGACAACACACCCGTAACACCCTCCACCAGCCAGCAGCCTGAACAAACAACCAAAATGGGCAGAAAATCGGTCCCCAGACTGGACAGCCAGTCCATCCACCACAGCTCAGTCTCTTCGGGTGCCTCTGGCCGAGAGACGTCCTGTTACCGGACACGAACGGGAAATTACCTTGCGCGCAGTCTGGAGTACTTTCCAAGCAGATAGTGGAAACAGAACTGGAAAGAACGGACCCAGGGGACGCCAGGCGGTAGGGACCGGGCTGGAAATCGAATCATGAATGAATTACATGCCTCTCCCGAACCGGGTCTGTTTGCTCGCAGGGTTTTGTTGGTCAAATCACCCCAGTGTGTCTCCGGCAACCTGATACCAAAACGGTACGGCAGAGACAACAGTTGCCAGTACGTACACGCGAAGGAACCATAGTCGGGGCGCACCGTTTCATTCACAGTACCGGTGCAGCGGCGGCGATGCAACTGAACAACCTGTACCGCATCTCTGCTTGATGGCGGTTCGAAACCACTTCTGGTCCGGGGGAACGAAACAGGTTGACTCAATCGGACGACGGCCGTACGGTTGATGTAGATAGAAGGAGACGTGTGCTATCATTAGCATTTCATGTTTTCGATTTCACGTCATGGACCGCGAAGCCGCGGTTTACACGGACCATAAGACGTCTGTCTCAATAGAGAGTTCGTGTCCGATACGGACTTAAAGTAGTGCACTCAACCGGCACACGGTCTAAATAAGCTTTAATGTTCTGAGAGTTTGATAAACATGCCGTCCGTGGAGAGCCGTGGACTACGCAGAACAATTCCACCGGAATTTCTCGGTGTTTCTCTTGGTATGTTCTCGAAAGGTAGAAGAAAAATGATTATGCAAGAGTCCAGTCCATTCAGTTTCCCGCGGTGCAACGTAATGGATGCACGTCACAACCCGAACAAAAGAGCGGTATATCGTCTTCATTGCCATGCTTTAAAGTGACCTAACCCCTTTCTCAGGGCACCCTCCCGGAGAGCTGCTAGCTGTGTGTCGTTGCATGACGGTGGTGCATTGCTTGGTGGTACTACAAAGAGAAAAAGAGATAGAGGAAAAAACGAGATCCTCGTTTTCAGCGGACAAGACACCGCAGACCATCAGCGGCACACAGCGCGCTACCGGGCGGGGTACACGTTATGACAAGTAGAATCAATTGAAGAATGTACTTCTTTCGTTGCCACCTTCTAGGTTGGTCACTCGGCAGCAGCACGGTGTGCTGAGCTGCATAACGTCCGGTCCGGCGGAAAGCATAGAACCGGAGATACCGGAGAAGATACCGGCGAATCCAAGAAGACGGAGAGCGAGCTCCGTCGAGCGTGAAATGCGCACCAAGCTAACGACCAACTGACCGAGAGGGCTAACGGAACTGGCTGGCCGGGTAGCGAAGATGATCCCGGCAGGCTCGCCGGAGACGACATTGGACGAGGCCAACATTATGGGGCCCCCCTTTTGTCGGACCCAACGACGCAACGATTGTGCTGGCCGGCGCAAGTATGAGCGAAACCGGACGAAGCATAAAGTAATGCGCCCCAGCGTTTAACCTCTCTCGTGCCCCGTCGTCACGCGATCCTCCTTCCTGTTGGGGTGCAGCCACCCAGCCAGCCACCCAGCCAGCAACAGCGGCGGGTGGTATTTATTTATTCGTTATCCTTTGTGTTCCTTGCGGGCGCCGCCAGTATAAGAAGCAAAAACTGGTTGGCCTTCGTTGCTGTAGGTCGCGCGGGCTCTCGCTCGCTCCGGTCCGGGATGGATGGCGGCGGCGGTATGCAAATTTGCTGCTGCTTAGCCCTCCACACTCCAGTGTGGCCAACATAACAACGTCTCTCGCTGTAGATTAAACCGGCCCGATACGCCAGACTGGCCAGCCGGAGCCGCCCGACCCCGTCCGGTTTCCCGAGAACGCGGGAAGACTAATTTATGAAAAACGATTGCACCGCGCTCCAGGTCCAGAGGAAAGCTCCAGGAAATGAGTTTATGAATATCAGGCGACTGGTCGCTGAACAAAACGCATGCCAGAGCAACGATGATGGAAATAGCGTTTGATGGAGCGAACCTTCCGCGGATCTCTAGCCAGTTCGCGACCAGAAGCTCTAACAACCTGCAGAGATAGACCACCGAGAGAGAGCGAGACTTGAGGGACGTGTGCCGATGGGAACGCGCTACTTACGCAAAACCGCCGCCACTCGAGCTGCGCTGCTGCGCACCGTCTGTGTTCCGTTCGTCTTGGACGGTGGCGGGCCCAGGTCGCTGGATGAAGAATTGATTGTGCGCACATCTCGCTTTTTGGCCGGTCCTGCGCAACAGAGAGATAGAGAGAGAGAATGGAAAATGAAATATTTCAGCAATTTGCGAAATAAATGTCGAAAAGTACACAAGTTTCTGACCGTGCGGCGGTGGGTATAATAATCATATTTCGTGCACCCCCATTGTTGGCCCTCCATCCTCCAATCGTGTCTTTACTGACCCATCAGATAAACGGATCCCACCGGGCAGAGGTTCCCCCCGTTCGCGCGGATTGGTCCTCCCAGGCATTAGCATAATTGTGGCTTGCGGAAGGGTAATCGAACGACCATCTTTTGCAAAACCGGCGCCCTATTGTGTTGTCGACTTTTCTCTTGTTGGCAAAATTTATTGCCCTCCCCGCCGGGAGGTGAATCCGTCCTTTTCCGTCCTTTCACTTTGCAGTCAACCACCCAGCAGCAGCAGCAAGGGCCACCAAATTCCTTAAGCGAGCGGCCGAGAGTGGCTCCGGCTTCTTCGTGCCCTAACCTCAATCTAATTCCTACGCGGCCCACCCGTCCCAACAGGGACGCAAATAACCACCAATTTGCTGACGATCGAGCAGCGCCACAGAGGTGCGTATACTCGGAGCCGCCCGCCGGTACGCGATTTGAGGTTATGTCAAGAATTCCATCAGCGCGAGCGGCCATGGCCATCTGGAGGCGTCCCGCGATGCAAACGAGTCCGCCCTCTCCCGACTCACGAGAGACCACAGCCGTACACTGTTTGATCTACAATTTACACCCAAACACACCGCCGGCAGCCCCCGGTTCGCGGTTGGACTAAAAAATTAACCCCCAACATTGAGAGTCACATTGAAATCAGTTAACGTGTCGCAAGGGCGCAGAGAGCGCCGAGAGACTTTCCAATCCCCCTCGGCAGCTCAACCACCACCGGATGGACATCGGGTGGCAAGTCGGGTCCACAATCAGTGTGTGACTTGCCTCTCTCTATTAGAAGGCCTATGACAGCTCCATATGCGCTACGCGTCCGGCTACGTACACCTTCTCGCGCTGTACGCCTTCACCGGAGACTCCAGAGACTCCAGTCGCCAATCCGCCGGTGGTGATCGGCCACCGACGCAATCTCGCCGACCAGCAACAGAGTTGTGTGGAGATCGAATAAACGTAACCGCGGTTCGCGGTTGATTAGAAAAGTACGCCGCGGCGTGGCGAAACAGGGGAACCACCCCTCAGAGTTAAGCACAATAAATAACAAGCTTATAATACGGTGTGGTATTGGAACCTCGGTCCGGTCCGGGGCTCCCAGGGCATCTCCGGCTTCCGACTCGGGGACCAGACCAGGTCGAGGAGTGCTGTTGGAACGACTAGGGCGCATCGAATCGGGCAACAGATTTGACCTGGACCTCTGGACCTGATGGTACCGGCGTCGGCGTTCCCCACAGAAAGTGACAAACAAGACACCGTTAGTCTCATAAGGCAACAAATTTGAGAAACTGCACTTTAATGAGCGTTAATGCAATTCTAGTTTATTCCAACCCCGCGGGAGGAAAAAGCGGGTCAGAGGCCGGCGGTCCGGGGGCGAAAAGTGGCGACATCTACACATTTCAATTCAGCGCCGGCCCTCCATTGTTCCGGAAATCGTCACCTTGACACAAACCGGGCAACGCGTCTAACGCGCGCCGGTCAAAAGTGGAGCAGAGAATTCGGGTAATTAAACACCCTAACAAACGCCACGTGCGGCTGGGTAACCCACTGTAACCCATTAATATTTATCAACATACCATTAGAGAGAAACCTCAAAAGCCTCCGCAGTCTGGGGAGTCCAAGTCTGGAGGAAAGTCGTGGCCGAAAGTCGACTCACTTGGCACAGTGAGTCCACAGTCCACGACCACCATTGGCGATTGGAAGTCCGAGATTCGACTTGCAAATTGGGCTTTCGGGCGCAAGTAGTGATGATACCGAAAAACCGACCTGAAAAGACTTATCATCTTCGGGGAATAGAAACGACGCCAAAGTCGTTAGTGTCGGCGGCTTCCTCCAGTAATTTGCATGGACTTGGGGATGCGCCCCCCTGGCTACTACGTCATGAACGCCGCCTGTTCGAGGTGTGCAGCTTGCAAGTGCATTTTGAAGCCACCAATTATGCCCACCCACCCGCGGCAGCTAGTACTTATGGCCTCGGTGTTGAAGATGCCACGGTTTCACTTTAATTGCTAATCTGCATACAGCGCGCGCGCCCCGGTGGTGATGAGACAGAGATCTGGTGGTCGGATGGGTTTCGTTGGGTGATCGTTCGAAAGCTGATAGTGACACAGATTCTGCGGGGCCGCTATTGGTGTAGTCTGGTTGGAAAAGGGCACAGAGTCTGTCTGACTCTCCGGGTCCAATTAGTTGATTTACGATTTAATTTACCAACACACCCCCTTCGACTAGTTCTTCGAAGGAGTAAGACGTCAAGAAACGAAACCCCACAGACGATCGAGCCGGCTTGTGGCCGGCATTCCAAACAAACACCAAACGGACCGGACAAAAACCGAATTGAAACATGTTCTCCATATACGTGAAGCGCTACTGCATTCGAGGTTGGTGGCAAAAACGGTCTCACTATCCGATCATTCACACCACAACTCCCCCCGCGCCGGTCTTGGTGAAAGTAGCTCCGTCATGTGCCTTATAATGAGGCGCAGCTATCACTTACCGTCCGCTTTGGGAAGTGGTCTGGCAAAAGGACGCACGGACGGGCGGGCGGGTGCGGTAGCGCCGGTTTGTCTTATGTTGTTAGATAAACGCAAAAAAAGGAACCACTGAACACAGGTGTCGGGGGATTGACAAGACACAAGCGCGGCCCTCGCAGCGAGCGAAGTAAGCTCTATCTTTCAATAACGCCACCCATTCGAAGGTGGTCCAAATTGGCTGGAAATAAATTTGCATAATTGAGTTGATTAAACCACCACCACCACCAGATGGGGGTGCCCCATCGAGCACACCCATCAGGGGCGGGATTCACCCCTCTTCCAATCGCACGGTCTTAGACGGTGCAGTTTTGTGCAAACATGCAACACCCGGCTGGGCCATGCCGGTCGGTTTTGTGCGTCTGCTTTATTTCCAACCCACCGCGGCACCGGTCATCGCCGTTTCTATGTTGCAGCCAGCCAGCCACAGCCCGGCGCAAAGTGAATGAAATTTGAATGCTGCATTTTCGCACCTTTGATTGTGCGGCGTCTGGGTTTTGCGCCATCCACTGCACGGGGCGTGTTAATTTCTATGCAATTGGAGCACTTTTCACTTCGATGGCTGGCGACCAGACCGTCTCTTTCGAAGGGATTGATTGAAAGAGCGTTTCATACATTCTGTTGCCGTTTTTTCTAAACTATCAAGCCATGATAAGTACAAGGTGTTATCCATTTTGTAGTTTCGAAATTACAGGGCACTGGCACTTTACCGTTTTTGAATATATCTGTCAACTCAAGTGTCAAACTTTTAGTTGAATGTTTGTCATTTTAGAAAATGAATTGCTGAACAACAAAACAACGTGTCAAAATTATAAAAACTTATGACAAAATTGGGGATTCAAACAAGCAAAATTGGAGCATCTGGGGCACTGAAAACCCTCAATCGATTGAAGATGTTACCTCGAGAAAAGATGACTATGGTGGTGCGTATTATGTGCTGCCGGCTTTATTGGATACTATTTTTCGAAAACGACGATGGAAGAACCACTAAAGTAAATAACGAGCGATACCGCCAAATGATAAGAACTTTTTTTTGGTCTTCAATCGAAGATATGGACTTAGAAGATATCTGGTTTCACCAAAAACGAGAGGCAACGAGCCACACAACACGAGCGGTTTTGGATCTAAGGCGCGAGATCTTTGATGGGCATATAATTTCGCGTTTTCGTGATGTCAATTGGTCACCAAAATCATGCGATTTGATACCGTTGGACTTTTGCCGACTTTTTCCTGACAAGCCTGAACCTTTGAATCGCTTCAAAAATATACATTCGCTTAGTTATGGGCAAGGTAACACCCGGAATATGCAAAAAAAAGTCAATGGAAATTATATTATCAGAATCGACTATTGCCATTGATCACGAGGTGGCCATCTGAACGATATTGTCTTTCTCGCAAAATGGCCAAGTACAAACTTTATGGTAGACACATTTTTTATTAAAAACTAAATATTTCATGATTTTTTTTAATTTATTTTTTATAAATAAACAAAAATAACCCTGTACTTCAACAAACGTCGAGAACGATCGTTTTAAAAGCACATACTAACAAGCCAAGCGGCTCATTTCCACTAAAGACTAACATATGGAAATAGGTGGTACTAAATTAGCACTAACTACTAACCATCAAAAGAAAGCTGTTAAAATTTCATGATATTTAAGAATGACACTAATTTTGTTATTTTAAAAACAATGGATCAACAACCATTTCGTGTTTTAATTTTACACTGCTTCTTGATGGACAGAAATACACTTCAAGAGGAGCAATGGTTTACAAAGGGTTATAAAGAACTCCGCTTTATCAGAAACAATAATAAAACGTTAGTTTGCTGAGTTCAAACGAGGTCCGGTAGAGATACCGATGTTGCAGAACATTAGAATGGATCCTGCAACACAGTGGATGTCCAAATTATGTGATAATACCAGAAAACATATAAAACTTCATAAAATCCAAATTTGAATGATCGAAAACTGAAGTTGCATCATTTAGCTGACCTTGTAAAGATATCAACAGAACGCGTGGGATTCATATTGCATGAACATTTGACTATTAGAAAGCGTTTACTTCAAAGTGTTTTTCTTGCGTTTGCTCACTGTTGACCAAAAACAAGAACGTATTGATGATCCTGAACAGTGTTTGGCCATGGTTGAACATAACAAACCTGAATTTCCGATACGGAACAATGGACGAAACCTGAATCCATCAATTAATCTATTAACCAAGGTGTACCCTAATCCATTTGCTCAACCCAATGCGTTAACTAACGAGCAGGCTTAAAGGGCACACATTGGGCACACGAAAGTTCACCCCACACAGTACCGCCACCACCGCAAACCAACATAAATCATCGAAACAATTTGCACAACATACACACGTTGTTGACCCTCCGATCGGGGTGGTACGGCCCAGGGACCCATCCAAAGCCCCCGCGAGCCGGCACGAGCATAACAATCGAATTAAAGCCCTCACCCGTTTACAAAGTACGACAGTAAAAAAACGGAAACAGAATTGGCCACTGGGCGGGGGGAAATGGGTGTTCGGCAGTGAAAGAGAAAGGAGCAAAGAGGGGCGGCTTTCAGAGGCGAATGTAGAATTTATCAGCAGTTTTCCGGCCAATTGTTTTGTATGCAAATTTTCACCGGAAAAACATTTCCTCGTTTCGTTCCTGGTGGTGGTGGTTGGGGAAAAGGGTTTCAGCTTTCCGTCCGGCTTTTTTACGACATCGTCCCGTCCGCTTTGGACTAAGGGGCCTCCTCCTGGACACACACGTCTGGGAACACGACCAACCACATCCTTCCTTCCTTCCTTCCGTTCGCGGTCGAGTCGCTAGACACTTACCTCCACGGCTGCGCTTCCCGAAGCTTCCGAACCGTTCCCGCTCGATAACCTGCGTGTGAACGAAACGCTCCGAGGCGGACCTGCTCAGCTTCTCCTTCGACCCGTGCGCTCCCATGATCTCTCTCTCTCTCTCTCTCTGGCTAGACGCTAGAGACCCCGTTCGGATCTTGTCTGTCCGTTGCTGCCGGTGATGGGAATCGACCGGCCAAAGGAGGTGGTGTCTGAAGCCCCTCTACTCGACTGCTGCTAATGCTGCTGCCACCACGCCGCCACCGACAACCATTGATGCTCCGAACGAAGGGAGCTCAGCCGATCGCTCGGAAAGTTGTTGTCACACACTTTTCTCCGAGGTGACGACCTCTCCACGCCTCATGTTGCTGCTGCTGATGCTACTGCTCGTGGCGTATATGTGCCAATGAAACGTGCCCGATGCTGTGCCCGATTGGCGCGCTAATTAGTCAGCAGCCTTTTACGCGGCGACATCCGATGGCTGCAACACTCTGTCTCTCTAAAACGCTCTTTGCCGACACGCAATCGGTCTCAGTGCGCGGAACCTGCGGCTTTCGTAGAATCGGGATCGTGTCTCAGGAAGCAGCAGCACTTTTCTTGGAGCACACGCAACTCGTGGAATGTGTTGTTGTCACTCGCTACGCGATCGTTAATTATCGAACGCACATCAAACGGCACACACGCGAGTTCCGAAAGTGGCTAAGTGATTGGTTCCTTCCACCTAACGTGTGCCCATTTTCGGCAACGACCGCCGCAACTTCTGAGCTAATTATCTCGTAAAATGCCACGGGCCACTGGGCATTCCGAGATCATGCAACGCAGCACTAGGCAGACTCTCGCCATTTCATTGATGGAACCCCGCTGGGAATCAACCACTTCACCGCGCACTTCAAGGCGATTAGCTTTGGGGAACCACCAATCGTATTACAGGACACTGTGGGAGAATATGAAAGACTGTTGTAGGGATACGTCCACCGAGTGGCAAAGGAGTTCTTCAACGACGGTTCGCTGGGCACCATATTTGCATAAAATGTTAAAAAAAAATTGTTTGAACCAACCAAAAGCCTTCACATGAACTTCTTAAGAATCCTTCTGGAACACACGCCTAATATTTGGTGAATTGGAAAGTTTCCGCCGATTTTTAACCAAATTTCAAACACATTTTTTTTTATTTATAAGAAACTTTATTAAAGCAAGTATGTGCCATTTTGATCGATAACCTTTTGCCATTTTTCTGGTAGCACCATAATTCCATCAGCGTAGAACTTCGCTGGTTTAGAAAGAAAAAATTGAGACACCTCTTTTTCACAGTCTTCTTTTGATCCTAACGTACGGCTATTAAGATGATTTTGCAGAGATCTGAACAGATGGTAATCTGATGGTGCAAGGTCAGTGCTATATGGTGGATGCATTAAAACTTCCCAGCCAAGCGATCTCAATTGTTGCCTGGTCATCAAAGATGTGTGTGGCCTGGCATTGTCATGTTGGAACACAACGCCTTTTCTGTTGATCAATGCTGGATACTTTTTTGCAATTGCTTGGCTCAATCTCGTTAATTGTTGATAGTAGAGAGCCGAATCAATCGTCTGGCCATCATTTCAGCACCTCAAAATGGACCACGTCCTCATAATTCCACCACACACACAGCATCACCTTCCTGCGCGTCAATCCAGGCTTTGCCACAGTTTGAGAGGGTTCACCCTTCTTCGACCACGATGATTTTCGCACATTATTGTCGTACGAGATCCATTTTTCATCAGCAGTAATCAGTCGTTTCAGAAATGGGTCGATTTCGTTACGTTTCAGCAGAGACTCGCAGATGGAAATTCGGTCCATTAAATTTTTCCATGTCAATTCATGTGGCACCCAAACATCAAGCTTCTTTTTGTATTCAGCCCTTTTCAAATTGTTTCAAACTGTTTTATGGGCGATACCTAACTCGTCAGCAATGGTATAGCTGCTAACATGCCGGTCTTGCTCAACCCTTTCCATAATTTCATCGACTTTTTTGGTATTCGGTCGACCGGAGCGAGATGCATCTTTGACATCGAAATTTGCATTACGGAAACGAGCAAACCATTCACGACCTGATTTTTCTAAATCAGCATCCTCACCATAAACTGCACAAATTTTTTTAGCTGTTTGCGACGCACTCTTCCCTTTTTTTAAACAATATTTGAAAATATAACGAATTTCTTCCTTATTTTCATTCATTTTGTAGACGCTGTAACTTTTAAACTACGTTGTTGATAGCAAAACTCTTGTTGGCAAAAATGTAGCTCTGAGTGTCACCTGTCAAACGCACATAAGTATTATCTGATGCGACGAGTGGTTACCGAATTAAGTGTACGCCAACGTCATTTGGCGGAAAATCGGCGGAAACTTTCCAATTCACCCAATATTAATGGTCTGTCATACATAATTGTCATACGAAAATTGCAATTCTTTGATTTTCGGCAAACTATTGTCGTTGACAGGAAAATGGGTCACTTCGCTCTGTTTACCGGCAATTCCAACACACACGTTCGATCTAGAAAAATGGCTTTTCACGCAATGAAACACGCTGCTTTACGGTATCACCTTTCCGAAGGCGGTGGGAAAACCCCATACGTAATGGGCCACGCGATGATGATCCATTCCGTTCTATTTTGCTCCAATGTATGTCGCTCGTCGGTGGTTGACCTAACGCACCGAAAAAAAACATAAACCTGCTCACTCACTGCCGGCTTATTTTCTGATACTCATCTAACCTAATTCCTGTGTGCCGGTTGGTGGCCATGCAATATTAGCCGCCCAACGATCAAGCAACATCCTCACATCAACTCCGGTCACCACCCAGACTATCAAGAGAGTGTGTGGGGGCTGTTACTCAATAAGACTTTGTGCGTCCCAAATACAATGGCCCGGCTCTACTAAGTGGAGCATCATGCAATGTACAAAAAATAAAGGAGATGAAAACAATTTTTCCGCCACTCGAAAACCTGGCTCGGAGCTCGAAGATCGTTTGAAGAAATTGATTTATTTTCAGTCCCGCACGAGATGTTGACAATCGAACGAAAACCGAACGGAACGGCGGCATCGTTTGTCCACGATTGCGGCTGATTCCCGCGCGAATGCTCACTTTTTCCTTTCATTTTCACAGACTTTTCACTCCAGCGCTCCTCCGGGCCACTGAAGAGTATCTGTGGGCCGTGTGTGAGAGAAATGGTCTCACATTTATAGAACACGGCGGTGGCGGTCCCGGGGTGTCCTAACCTGGGGTGGAGGATCGCGTGACGAATTTCGGGATGTGTGGTGTGCTATTTTCAGCACCACCCGACGACACGACGGGCGACGGTGACGACCGTTTGCGCACGGAGCCGGGATTGGGACAGGTTCCTTCTTCACATCCGTCCGACGACGATCGTCTGTCGCGCGGCCAGGCCAACGCGAACCCATTGCTGTACCGGGCAGAAAGATGATTGCTTCTCCCCGTTCAGTTTAGCAGCAGTCATTTTTCCATCTCATAATCTGCTTTCCACCTCTTGCTGCGCCGTCCGACTCCAACCGACGACAACAGGACGCCGCTGTGGCCGTACCCGTGGCCGCTTATGGCAACCACTTGTGAGTTGTGTGGAAATGGTTGTTGTCAAGTTTTCTGCATTTTCTTTTTTTTTGAGTTTCGACAAATAGATTACGGATGTTACGTACAGCATGGTGTACGCCATTTCGTTGCCTTCGCAAAGAATTGAGCACCGTTCCGATTGAAATTGTGCCGTGTTGTTCCGTTAGTGCCCAATGCTTCAATAATCTATTTCATGTGCTTAAGACTTCATCTACCTTTCTGTGTAATAAAGCATGATTATTGAGTATTTTATAATGTCACTGAATATTCTACAGCTCTTCGAAAGGGTGACACCAAAAACGGACAATTTAATTTAATTTTTAATAGCGACATGCAATCAACCACATGTCTGCCGCAATAAAATCTTCCACCAATCTGTCGGGATTAAATAAATTGAATATCTAATTGACTTGACAATCTTCTCTCCCAATCAGCACCACAGCGTTCAGCTTAATAAATCCCAATGGACAAAGTACCAGCGATCGGCAACACACAAAAATTAGCACCAACAACTGTGGCATTAATATTCATTATCGCATGTCGAAAAATCACCAAACTGCAATGCAACTGCACATTAAACGGTGGCGGATAGGACGGATGAGTCCCCGATCGCTGTCTGTGCTGTCGTTAATGCGAATCTGGCTGATACTATCCACACGAGGGTCCGCGGTCCAAAAAAGCTCGAATAAAAATTTATTGCTCCAATCACGGTGCAATAAACATTTTATGTACCCCTCTGTTCGGGTCAGTTGGCTAGCGAGAGTTGCAATTTGCTGCAATCTGACGCAATTCAATCAATCGACAGCTTCAAATGTTGTAAATTTTCAAACGCTTTGCCCATGTACATATGTTCTACTCATTATTCATCAGTTACTTTCTCGGTTGAACGAGCCAGAAATCATGTTGCAGAGCACTACAGCCGCGGCCTGAAATCTGAACTGGTTGGACCAGTCGCACAAAAATATCTCGTGACTAACACACCGTTCTAAAGTCACAAATTAGTCACGAGCCGGAGCACGTGTCTGCAGCTGCAGCAGCACACACGGCAGCAGCCTGGAGCCTGACGCATCGTCTCTCGCAAGAAACCAGCATCATCGTTTTTTTTTTCTCCATAAACGCTGCATGCGGCAACGGCACCCGTCGGTATCATAATCGTCGTTTAATGGCGGACAAGGGGCATACTTTACCCGGAGCGCCCCA
The DNA here is from genome assembly GCF_943734635.1 of Anopheles cruzii. NCBI lineage: Eukaryota > Metazoa > Arthropoda > Insecta > Diptera > Culicidae > Anopheles > Anopheles cruzii. The sequence goes on from NC_069145.1 coordinate 55,960,113, forward strand.
AACGCGCCCGACGGAAAGGTCCGCCCCTCGCGGCTAATCCCAACACAAATCAGTGTCCAATAGTGGCAACCTTCCGGTGAATCATCCTCATCCTTTACTTCCTTCTTTTGGACGGACGGCGCCAACCGATTCTTGGAAAACACTCGGACTTAGCCGAAGATTAATCGACCGATAGCCGCCACGGGCGATGAGGTGCCGATGGTCTACTCTGAGAATCCAGAAGACGCCTCTTTCCTTGGTGCCCCCCGTTTTGGCACATATTTAGATTGGCTTTACATTTCGGGCAGGGCACAATAATGGAACCCTCCTTCTAAGCCCACGGATGGTGTGCACACCATAACTCTTCGCGAGATATTTTGGCACGAACCACAAACAAGGAACGGGCACGAAGGCGAATCAATAACCGTTAATGCCATCGCAGCTGACGACAACAGCTCTTGCTCGTGGCCATGATCTTCTCGCCCCGGGTTTAATGCTGACACTTCGATGCTGTGAGATAAATTTAGCAAATGTGCTGTAGTGACGCCGAAAAGTCAACGTGCGGAAAGTGGAGATTTGAAAGTGCGAATGTTTTGTTACTTAAATTTATCGACTCCGTCGGATCGCTTCACGCACGCCATAAAATTAGTAGGTGCAGTAAATCCATCAGATCTAACCCTACGAAAGTGGATTGTGGAAACAGATGGCTGTCGATTTGGTATTTCTCATTACGCTTTTTTGGCAACACAGCATCAGGCAAATGATTTCATGTCGCAAAAAGAACAATTTAGTTTGCAACAAATTTTTGAAGAGATTAGACCTTTTCGACTTTTGTGCCTGAAAATAACGTTTTACGAGGATCATTGTATTTCTGCTAAATGCCGAAGAAAACTGTTACAGAATCGCTTCAAATGATGCGTTGATGCATGATCATGCCTTTGAAGGTCGCAGTGCTTTGTAATTTCTCCAACAGATCGTGATTGGGGATGGAAAGTGACCAGAATGGCTGGAAGACACGGTAAGGTAAGGTTGCTCCATGGCAATGCGCCTTGACGCAAAACAGGTTCAAGTAACAATTAAAGCACTTGGTTGAGAGCTACCACCATACCCGCCTTATTCACCAGACTTGGCCCCTTTCGATTATCATTTATTTTCATCGATAGGACTCGAGGTTTGAAGGATTGAATGAGCACTACTTCGATTCCTACGAGGAAGTCGAAAATTGGATGACTAATTGATTTGCTTCAAAAGACGAAGAATTCTTTCGATGTGGCATTCCTAAATTACCACAGAGAAGGGAGAAATTATTATATCTAGCGATGGCACATACTTTGAATAACATTGAATTTTTCATTTCATGAGATTTTTTTCATGTGAAAAAAATCTCCTTAGACCTGATACATTTGTGCGGTGTTCCAACACTTTAAGCATCCTCAATGGAAACCAACCACCAAGTTGTTTGAAAGATTTTATAATCAAATCTTTCATTTGCTTCGAAAATTCATCATTTCCATAACAATTACAGTCTATGCTGGTTGATTAATTGAAATCATTTCTTCGTTATAAGCCTCGAATGTCCGATAAACCTTGGCGCTTGGCGCTTTATTGAAGAAACTCAAACTGCGTTAAATGCGAGTCCATCCAGAGAGTAGCCATTCGACTCTCCCGGACACGTGTACTACCGCTAAGTCTACGTTATGGGCCAGGCTGAGGGCAGAAATATCATTTCATTGATACCGCCTGCAATCGGCCTTGGCAGCATATAGCCCTCTCTTAAGCAAACGGGACCGGTGATCGATAATTATGTTATGAAAGTCCCAAAAGTGCCCTCCGGCGACGCAGCAAGTTCACTCGAGAGCTTCGAAAAACCCGACCACGTCTGTGTGAAACACACCATCACACACAAGTTCGGCCGGTGCAAGTGTGTTGCAAAAAAGACCCAAGACCCCGCGGCGGACATGTTCGTGAGGAGAGCACGAAATGTCCGAAGGCTGGCTTGCACTCACCCCGAGTCTCCAAGACCCCCGGTGCCAGCCATTTCCACAGACATCAGGCTGCAACTCGGCGGCCTGCCCCGCTGCAAGTGAAGGGTCTTATCACTTCGAGCAAGCTGTCCCAACAGTGCACCGGCCGGCCGGCCGGTCAGCGCACGGGGAGAAAGGCGACAGGTCTTGGCCAGAACCGCAAGCAAATACCACACCAGCCGGCCAGCTGCGGACGACGGTGAACGGTAAAGATTGGGAGATACAATCTTCGCAACCGAGAGCTGTGTCCGGACGACTGGAGTCCGGACTTGAGTCCATCCAGACTCCAGACTCCACAGTGGGACACAGCGCGGATCGTAGTTTCGGATCTACGGAGCTTTTAAATTCCTCGTCGATGCCTGTCGCGGCGGGCATCAGATTATGAAGCGGTTCGGTCGGACATGAAGGCGACCACGCAGAGCAGGCGAAGAAACCTTCTCTGGATGCTCGCTGCAAACAGTGGACGGATATGTTAGTCGGACATATAGTGGGCTATGTCCTTGTTAAAACGCGGAAAACGCATTCTTCGGATGGTTGGGCCGCCCCCCCCAGGAATACACGGCTCTGATCTCTGGAGGGCATCATGCGCATCGGTTACTCGGAAGCCAAATGACTTAGTCGTTAATCGGATTCCACGTTCGCAGCTGTTTGAATGAGAACTGTGGAACGAACTACCATTGTCATCGAAACAGAAGAAACCTGTTCCCGTCCAGGACCTGGAAGAAAGAACGAGGGGTCCGAGCTTATCTTCATGACAATCTTTGTCCAATTGCTCGAGAGCATTCATTCGGCGCCCGGAAAGACAGTGTGGACCTGATGTTTATACTGTTCATTTCCTCCCTTTTAAATGCCCACCAAGCAAGAAACATACCGCGCACTCTGCAAACGAGAGGTCTAAAGGCTGACGTACTGTTAACCGAGCACCGAGAACCGTTTGCTGTTTCGAAGTAAATGCCTTTCCGAGAAGATTACCTCCATCATTTGCATCTTGGACACGCTTTCTTCCAGCCTCTTGTCTCTGGATATGTTTGCCTTATCACAATGCACTGGAAGGCATACGAAGAAAGCGTAAAACCCTTCCCCAGAAACAGCAAAACTCAAGAAGAGTATGTTTAAACAAGTGGCCGTAACATGCGTGAGCCCCAGCAGTTAAAGGCCATCTTTTTCCAACGCTCTCACTTAACATCCACCATTATCAGTCGACCTTTCGAGGAGCAACCACACCAAAGATACCAAAGTCCGAAGGTCCACGTGCCGTATCCAGGAGGTGCTAATCAAGATAAATTGATTGACCAAACATTTACGCCGCAAACCAAGGGTTCGCCGTTATTTCGTAACAATTCCTCCGGCGAGGCTTAAAAATTATTCTCATCAACTATCAGAAGAGGATCCCCGGCGGTCTGTGGTTAGGTAGCCCTCCGGCCGTGATCTTGTTTAAAATTCTTCCCACCAACGAACCGAAGGCCTCACCGGAGCTTGACAGAGATCAAACAAACACAGATTTATAGAACTCTCAGTCAGAAGCAGAAAAAAGTGTATGATCGTAGCGCGATGGTTCTCCCCAAAAGCGGTCTCATAAATCAACGAAAAGTTCCACTCGTGCAGGGCTCTTCAAGTATGTGGAAGACTGATGTCGCACCGGTTGAGGAAGATTAACCGACCGAAGTCTTCGCGCAAACACCCCGTTGAGAGAATGTTCTGCCCTGCACACGGGTCGGAGTCGTTTCGTTTCGGAGAAGGTTCCAAACTCCAAGCCCAACAAGATGTTGGATGTTCAACAAATTTTTTAATTTTGAACTGGACTTCTTCGTGTGACCCACATTACGACACTCGCAGGCCGGTGGCTAAACAGATATGGCGCGAGGGAATTGTTGAGACAGCTGCCGCTGCCGCTTCTTGATGCACTGTCACGCGGTTGACCAAACGACGACCTCCGAACGACCTGATAGGTTGCTGCTGCGAAAGGGAGGTCTCGTCGGTCAGGAAGCACCACTGGATGACCACCAGACGAGAGGTGCATCAAGACACGAGCGTCCACCCTCCGGGTCTCGGTCTCGGAGTTTCGTAATCGCTTAACGAACACGCGAACACGCAAACCTCACGTCATCACGTCTTGACGATATGTACGCCCCGTTTCCGGTTCCAAAGCCGCTCCGGAGCGAAGGGCCTAAGGCAATACCTTCTTCTTCGCCGTCGTCGTCTTCGGCCTAGACGTCGGTTTCATCGACGAGCATGTTGCAATATTAATGCACGGCACTCTGCAAAGAAGAATATAGCACCTCCGGGGCAATCCATAACGGAACTGGCCGCCTAGCGCGGGTCCGAGACCGAAAATAGACCTATCCCCGGGAGGCGGCGCTCGGGAAGTTCATAAGTCATCGGGGAATGGTCAGCAGCAACGGAGGGACGAGGGACTGTGCAAACGTGTCCGATGGATCGAACCTCGTATCGATGGCCTTCGTCGAAGAAGCTCGTATTATTTTTAGCAAAACCAATGACGAGCTGGGCCATACATAATGGCTCGAGCAATGACGGCGTTTGTGCGTTTCTGACACTGCTTTGCACCAGTAAAAGCCCGGATTTCATCCAGATACCGAGGTATGTCAAAATAACCACCAGGCACTAACCACGAGTAGTGATTAACAAGCCAGCTTTGTCGGTCCGACATCCTCCGACACCGGGAAGACAGCTCGCAAATGGGAACAATTTATTTCGTAACCTTTTGGGGCTTTTGCTTTGCTCCCCCGAGTTCTCCGATGACGCGAAAAGGTACCATCATAAGCTGTGCCGTCCGTCAAAACTCTTGTTCGCCAAGCCGGCGTAAAAAGTCCCCGGTGCCGGGATGCAATTTGCAATAAAAATGAAATATGCGATGAAAAATCGCGAAACATAACAATGCGTAACACAGTGTTGCCGGTGATCGGAATGAAGAAAAATGGCTTTGTTGGTGATTTTCGTGGGGACCTCACCAAACACGGTTCAAGACGACGGAAGAGGTCCTCGGTATAACGCTAGAACCTGCGCCAGTTGGGTGGTTTTCTCATGATCGTCAGCTCAAAATTCGCTCTTTATTGATTTTCTCCGCTACAACAATGGACGGTTGAGGAGTTTCTTATTATTTTTTTGTTTCATTTGGGAAAAGTGCACCGATTTTCATCGCCGAAAAGCACAATGGAAGACGCAGCACAACGGCACAAAAGAGGCAACTCTTTTGAAATAAAATAATCGCAACAATATCTGGGCCAGATATTCATTCAGCCAGGCCACTAGCAATTTTGCAGCGAACGGTACGCTGTTGGAAAAATCTTGAATACTAGGCTGCTCATTAAATTCGGAGCCTCGACAAGAGAGAGCGTGATATTGGTACACTCTTCAAATGAACGTATGTCAAATTTCATTTCAATCGGTCACTTAATTTTTTTTTACAAGCCATTTAGTATCGACATGTCACAGTATTTTTCACAATGGAAAAACTCAAGTATCGTGCAGTGATTGAATGTTAATTTTTGGAAGGTTTAAAAGTCCAGGAAAATTATGAACGAATATTAAAAGTGTATAAGGACTCTTCACCTTTAATTAGGGGGTTAAAAGAGGGTTTTCTGAGTTTAAACATGGCAGTAGTAGCCTTTAAGACGAACCATGTCAAAAACGTGAAAAAAAGGCACAACACCTCAAATCGTAGAAAAAATACAGGATATCGTTTTCGAAAATCGTCGAACCACTGAAAGAGATTTAATATAAGGCCTGGCCATCTCATTGAGCAGTATAACCAGTATTTTGACTGAAGTTTTGGGTTCTTAAAAAAATTTTGCAAAATGGGTGCCGCATTCGCTAAAAATGGAACAATGCACCCAGTGCAACAAATGGCAAAAATCCATGAATTAAAGTTCAAATTGTTGGAGTATCCACCCTATTCAACAGATTTGGCCCCTAGCGACTTCCATCTGTTTTCAAACCTAAAAAAATCCTGCGCGGAAAGCGGTTTTCATCAAATGATGACGTCATAGCAGCTGCAAGAAATACTGTGACGTGACAAAAATACTGTCGATACTAAAAGGCTTGTAAAAAAAAAGTAAGTGACCGATTGAAATGAAACTTTCCATACGTTCATTTGGAAAGTGTACCAATATGACAAAAAAAATTAGACTCGTAGCAGTTATCGTATCGTAGCCCTCTGTTATCGAGGCTCCGAATTTAATGAGCAGCCTAGTATTCGCAAAACCAGACATACTCAGAGAATTTGACTCATCCAACGCTGTGATTTTAAAGTTCAAGATTAAAATTTATGTGGCAGAGCATTGCTACCTCCCAAAAGACTAAGGTTGCCATTTGGGTGAACCGATATTCCGTATTGAGAAACCAACCTACTGATCAATTCTACCATCTGTTAACTCCAAGATTTTCTGAGAACCGATCGCCACTTAGTCAGTGTTCCGTTGGGTCATGTTTGGCAAACGTTCAAGAAAGACAAACAAATCGCGTGTGTCATTTTTGTCCACATAATTAGGGTGAAGTACAAGAGTTGAACCACTCCGTGAGGCTTCAACTTCTGACTAACAGAGAGAGAGAAAAAGCCAACAAACAAACATATTGCTTCAGTGGAACGTGCAATCGTCATCGTAATCCGGGAGTCGATGTTTGTGCGAAATCAACTAACACTCGCGAAAGGTCGGAAGAGCAAAAAATAAACTCCAATGAAATGGACAAATCCACTACACGGCC
>NC_069145.1:55967122-55977735 GCF_943734635.1 Anopheles cruzii
AAGAAAGACAAACAAATCGCGTGTGTCATTTTTGTCCACATAATTAGGGTGAAGTACAAGAGTTGAACCACTCCGTGAGGCTTCAACTTCTGACTAACAGAGAGAGAGAAAAAGCCAACAAACAAACATATTGCTTCAGTGGAACGTGCAATCGTCATCGTAATCCGGGAGTCGATGTTTGTGCGAAATCAACTAACACTCGCGAAAGGTCGGAAGAGCAAAAAATAAACTCCAATGAAATGGACAAATCCACTACACGGCCCCTCTGCATTCATCCCTTGGTCATCGTCGCCACCGCCTCCGCCGACCAACCTGTTTTCGGGGTTTAGGTTCCGACGAAGCGCGCAGATTGATTGAGATAAACACGCTAACACGAAACGGAACAAGCCACGTTACTCGCCGCGAATGTGACAACCGTCAGCCAGCCCCAGCAACAGGACCGCAACAGGACCATGCCAAGCACCAGCACAAGTCCCCACAACAGGCTTCGCAGTCCAAGTGACGCAAAACGAAAATGATTTACTTTTTCGACGACTTGCTGTCGGGACGTACTGCCGCCGCTCAGAAAATCACTTTCCAAAAGTAAACCCGCCGAAAGTAAAGTAAGTAAAAAGCCCGAGCACCGAGCCGGATGAAAAAGTTAAATCAATTTCCATCCTCGCCAGGTCTCGCGGTGCCTACAGTCCTTCAAAGGGAGTCTTCCTCTGAAAAAAGTCCTCATTATTTTATCGTTTGCCAACGGCCGACGAGATCAAAAACTCGATCCGTTACCGACTTAGCAGGACTTGAACCGGAAGCGACTCATCATCGCCGGCCGGCCGGCCGGCACATCTGAGCAATGAGCCCGCGTAGCCCTGGGTTCCCCTCACGTTAAGTTATGCAGATCCACAGAACGTTCCACAGCGAAAACTTTGGCGCCTGCCTGCTGGCCGTTGTCGGTCGCCCACGAGGCGTAGTTAGCGAAAACCGTCGCATCACCCACTTAGACCGGATTGCCCAAAAAAGGGAACCCCGACCGCTCGACTCCAGAGCGGAACGGAAGTCGGCGTTAGAGATCGAATCAACCAGAAGGTCCAAAAACAACAGTGACCGTACGGTACCGTTGGACTTGGAAGCGTGGGACTTGTCGTGCCGGGAGCCGCGACCACGCGACCACTGCTCACTGAACTTGAATTATAAACCGCGTGTCAAGCGACACCCGGCACCGGCACCCGGCAAACACCCGTAAGAAGTCCTTGGACGAAGCGCGGTACGAACTTCATTCGATGCGAAGTGTTGAGACTAACGTGTAAAAAACAACAAATCGTTTCGCAGGGTCGCCAACTACGGACTAGAATGAGAGAGAGACAACGAGACTTGACGCGGGCCGGGCTCGTTGTTGTTTTATCCTATTTTGGAAAAACAACTTCGCGGAGTCGGACGGCGATTACTTTAAGCAACATTTCCGGTATGCACGCGCGAGAGTCACCGGCGGTTGTGTGATTGACGGGCCACGCCGGCCAATCAAACTTTGTGTGGTAGCGATCGGCGCATACTAATATTTCAATTAACCGTTTCCCGAACCAACCCATTGTTGTGTCTACTGTTTTATAGTTTTCTCGTTTAGCTGTCCTCTGTAAACATTCCAGTTCCGTTCCGAGCGCAGCGCAGCGCTAGTGAGGCCAATGGGTTGCAACAAATCTAAACAAATGGGAAGTAACGAATAGGAGGACATCCTTATACATGAACTGAATGAATATGCGAAATGGATAGCGTAAGCGATAAATAGAAACATTGGCCCAGGAAAATGTAAGCATGGGGTCGTCTAAGAGCAACTAATAATCAATAAATCGCAGTAGAAATTTAGATTGACAGCATTGGAGAATGTTGCCTTCGGACGGAGTCTCACTGTAGAAGTGTCTCATTTTATTTTCATAGGTCGTAAGAAGTCGAAATGTGTTAATTTCTAGTTGTAGCTGTAGCTGTCAATTTGGTCTTCCTAATTATGCTTTTTGGCAACATTAGGTTGAATAAAACTGCTGCAGAATCGCATCCAATGCTTGTCGAAACTTGTTGTTGGAAGATCGTAGAAGATCGCGATGCTTTAAGCGGTTTAAAAAAATTAAAAATTGCAATTATGACTTAACAATCAAAGAGCGTCGAAGAACTCCAAAAAAGTACTTTCTGATGGGATAGAAAATATGTGTGAAGTGTGTGGTGGATTATAGGCTCCTAAAACCTGGTTAAACCGTTCCTGAATTCAGTTCGCTACTGACAACAAATTATCAATTTGAACCATGTATTGATCGAAAAACAACCATAAATGAAATCATCGAATGATCGAAAAAACAACCAGAAATCATTCATTTTCATCGATGGAACACGCATTAACTGAGCAGCACTTCGATTCCTACGAGGAAGTCGAACATTAAATGACTAATTGGTTTGCTTCAAAAGACGAAAAATTCTTTCGATGTGGAATCCACAATTTAGCAGAAAGATGGGAGAAATGTATATCAAGCGATGGCACATACTTTGAATAAAATATAAGGTTGGCTAAAAAGAAATCGACGTTTTTTGGGTGATGTTCAGAACTATATTTAACAGGTTTCCAATGGTCCGATTTGCGTCAAATATGCACCATTTTGTTGGAAAATTAGTTGTCTTTTCAAAGGTAGGCTTATAATGTCTCTCTTGTAAAAGGATTAGTCGTTATTGGCGAAAAACTCGAGAAATCCATTTTCATAATCCTTTTTTGATCTCAGTTTTTCATCACTCCGGAAATTTTGTAATGCGCGAAAAAGGTATCAATCGCTTAGTGTAAGGTCTGGACTATACGGTGGATGCATTAAAACTTTCCAACCAAACTCCTGGACTTTCTGGCGAGCCACAAAAGACGTGCGTAACATTTCGTTGTCCTGTAGGAACACAAAACCTCTTCTGTTGGCCGATTCTGGCCGTTTCTCGTTAATTGCTAGCTTCGAACGGTACAGTAATTGACGGTAGCAATCTGAATTTGGTATAAAGCCACACGGAAGCTGCTCATGATAAACAATTCCCTTCAAGTCCCACCATATACCCCGTAGAACCTTCCTAGCCGTTATTCCTGGTTTGGCCACCGGTTAATCTGCTTTACCACCCTTAGACCACGATTATTTTTACACAGTATTGTCGTATGTATGCCATAACTCATCCCCAGTATCAATCATTTAAAGAAATGGGTCGATTTTGTTCCGTTAGGCCAAAACTTCGCAAGATGGCAAGTCGAGCCATCATGTTTTTTGGTGTAAATAGGGTTGGGCCCAAACATCGAGCTTCTTTGTGAATCCAGCTTTGCGCCAATGACTTTAAGCTGTTCGATGATTGATCTTTAGCTCCTGGCCGATGCTCTGATTACTAAAATGCCAATCTACTTTGATTATTTCTGTGACTTTATCGACATTTTCGATGACGTGTCTGTCTAGGCTTTAACATCAAAAATAACTGAAACGTGTCAACGAAACCAAAATTTGAGTCAGCCAGCTGTTAGAGTATCGGCACCATGAGCACCATGCGAAATTTCAGCAGCCTAGCTTAAATTTTCACCTTTATCGGACAAAAAGTGTAAAATATACCGAATTTTCTCTGCGTTGACCTCCATTGTTAACACCCTGTAACTCACAAACGAATAGAACAAACAAAAAACAATGAAAGCATTCTTTTAAGACTAAAAAATCAGCTTTAAAACGAGCCTAAACTTGGAACTGTACGATCGATACTTCACGAGATATCGATCACTAAAGGCATCTATCGTGAAAAACGTCGATTTCTTTTTAGCCAACCTGATATAATTTTTCATTTCAATGTAATAAAGATTTGATTTCTTTGGAAAAATACCGATTTTGTGATTGTCGAGCTGGTAGTCAGTCAGGAAAATTAAACAAAATTAGCCATTCTTCCTTCCATTTAAGCAAGGACATGACAAATTTAACATGCTACAATAAAGTTGCATTAATAACCGATACTAAATGTTATGCGACACTCAAAATGTATGTTACCAGCGGCCACCACAACAAATACTGTGCGCCCATATAAATGTCAAGCGAAACGAGGATGTAATTATAAAATCATAAACGTTGCTTCATAAAAACGAGTAAAACATTGCACGGGAGGAACATAAAAAACGTAAAAGTCCACGGAACCGCTCAATTGCCCACCGTCGCGGTCCGCGCTCACTCTGGATTAAACTTTGGGATTAAACTTATCCACTTCGCCCGGAGTAAACGGGGGAAACGGTTGTGGCAGATTTACGTTGCATCGTTTAATGGCAGCCATTAATTTGACTGATTTACCTTGCCCGGTTACGGGTTTTAAGTGCGCGCAGCCCAAAATCGGCAAGTAAATTGGTTTTTCTGTTTCTGTGATTATGCTTTTCAATTAGCCCCCACGGACAGCTCGCTGGGAGCGCATTGCTTGATGCGCCCGATGCTCGTGTTCGGAAAATCGTGGACGCTAAAGCTTGCAAATTTTATTTGCCGAAAATAAGCACCTTCGTTCGGCTTTGATTGGCCCGGCCTTGCGTATAGTCTTCCACAAACCGGGCCTCAAAGCTAACCGATCGCAAGTCAAACCAAGGCGCACATAATTAATGCTATCCGCCCCTTCCCGATAGTCGGACATTGAAGTCAGCCGCCACCGGGGACAAAACATTGCGCAACGACACAACATTCACATTTTCGCACACCGTCGTCGGCAACGCACGAGGATGTGGAACTTTTCACCAACTCCAGAAAGCCGCGAAAGTCCCCACGGCCCGGCGCCCCGATAGCACCCATGTGGAAGGAGTGTAGGAAGTACTTTTATCTACCTCCGCCCGATGGCCGCGAACTGGACTACTTTAAACGGGTGTGGCGGCGCACACCTGCGGCTAATTTCCACCGACCACCGAGTTTTCCACCCGCAGAAGGAAAGTGCGAATTGACCGAAAAATGAAATTACACAAGCGCCGATTTTTTTTTGTCGGCCACCGACACCGACACCGTGTAGGCGGAGAGTTGGCAAGGAAATGTGGCCGTAATTTGGCTTGGAAGTGGCAAAGGCCCCACCGGGCAGTAGCGGGCAGTTTCAATTACTTGTTATCTAAAATTTGGGTATCGCGGATACGGCCAGCCAGCCGAGCGCCTTTTGATCATCGAATCGGAAAATTTCCACCAAATTTCCTCCTTCCGACCGCAAGAGGAAAGCAAGCGCGGGGTGGTCTAGGGCGGCGGTGGGGAATGAGAGCCGTGGAGCAGAAAGAGAAAACTGAGCTCAAGCTCCAATTATGAGACCCGGAAAATGGGTCGTTTTTCAGCGCCGACTTTAGAAGAAGCGACAAACGTCGTGTTTCGGGCGAACCCATTGCTTCTTCGCACTGACACTTTTATGGGGTCCCGTCTTTCTTTTCTTGTTGTTTTTTGAGTCCCATAAATCATTAACTCAAGTGATCGAAGTATCGCGCCACGGCGCCCCGTTCCTGAACCGATCCGCGCGCACAAGAAACAAACAACGGCGATGACACATTATGTGTTTTTGACGACCGCGATGGCAACACACACTGCTTCTGGGCCTGGATGTCTCGGATTTCGGATGGGATTAAAACGGCGTGGCACCTAAGAAGGCACCGCGACGACGAAATTCGAAACCTTGTTCGAGGAAGTAAAATCGATGCTCAAGAGACCGCATCGGGAAAGAGAGTCTGCGTGGGGTCTTGTGTGGAGTCGGTGAAATTAGGGTGCTACAAAATCTTCACGAGTCCCCTACAATGGGACGTTTATGGCGGTCAAAATGGCAGTTTGATATCGAGATGGCACGCGGACATGGCAATTAAACTCGAATGTATGTTCCTCGAAAAGGATTCCTCGAGGGCTCATCGCTCGAGGGCTCATCGCTGCTGAGGGTCTCTTCTCGCTGCACGCCCTTAATGATCTTCGACGAGCTTTACTGGACCGGGCTGGGGCGGGGATGGATTTCCGAATCTCAGGCTTTACGACGCCCACCGACCCACGTTCGTCGGCGGAGATTGGAAAGGATCTCGCCGCCTGTTGTGAGATCTTAATTCGTGTCTAAAATAATGTAGCGCCTGTCGCATCGATCAGTAATACTTCCGCTGACACTGCGGCTGAGTGGAACTGCCATTAACACGAACTGAAATGGTGGTGATAAGCGTAGACTCCTTCGCCATATTTTTGGTTCACTTCAAATGTCGAAGAAGCTGAGGATTGTGGATTAAGTTTCCACTTGCACAACTCCATTAGGCTGGGACGCTTTCCAAGACGCTAAGGGGACGTGGGAGAAATGCATTAATAACGGTGTGGTCCGCATTATCATAAAATATAGAAAAGAAGCAACAAAAGCGGATTCGCATATTTAGCATTAAATGGGAATAACAAGACCTTTAGAGGTCTCATCAATGACAGCGCGCAAAGAATGATAGAAATGGAACTGGCCACCGGTGTCTGAGAAGAAAATCGGGGTTTCCATTTGAAACAGAATCATTAAAGCAAACACAGCGTGTGAACTCACGTCTCTCGTCCCCTCCAGCGGCATAGTTTCTCTTGTCGAGTGTCAAACAGACACTCGCGACCGCGCTGAGAAGAGGCACGCGCTTCTGGGCTGGATCCAGCCCAGACTGGATCGGACGCGTTGACGGGGACCATTCGCACGTCACGGCCGTCGAGGAGGGCAAACACATATTTCATCTAATTGACTGCTCAAGTCAACAGATTTGCAGCGCCTGTCAAAAGCCCAGACAACGGCCCAGCGACTGTGCGAATGAAGATGCCGATCCGCGGGGCTACGGGTTCGGGTTTTGTGGGGCGGTGGGTTCGCGAATCGAATGGCTAGACGGTGGAAAAACCTTTACCGAAAAGCCGGAGATTCCTGACCGAGTCGAAATATTAACCGCAGATACCCAGGCGATGAATGCGAGCAAACGAAGCTTATTACGTAGGTTGCATATTTATTCAAGACAGTCCCACCACGGGGACAGCATTCCGTGAGAAATCGCACTAATTGGATTATTCTGTCGCCAAATTCTACGCGGCACCATCGCGGGCTGCATCTAGCGACTTTTATCAACCTCAACTTCAATTCCAGCCCCAGCCTGTTCGGCACGACAACTCACAGCTGGTGACCCGTGTCCGGGAAACATAACTTCGTCGCGGGCCAGAGCGGATGTAAATCGCCAGTAATTTTGCCAATTCTTGCGCAACGCAATCACGGCGGCCACAACGCCATTCAAGGCACAATTTAAATTCAACTCGCCATGCGCTACGACGAGGGACAACGTTTATTTTGCGTTGATTGGCAACGAGCGTGGCTGACTGGTGCGCGAATGTGAAACAGATTTTTGCACTTTTTTCGGGGAGGCTTTTGGGAAATAGAGTCAAAACATACCGAGAGGGAGCTCGCGAAATAGAGTGTGCAAAGAATATCGAGCTCAGTCTGTCTGTGAGTAGTAAATGGCAAATTAAAGTCCAACATTCCCAATTCAATACCACCTAAACACTGACGTTAGTAATACGTCATTCCACTAGCTTCTTTTTAGCAACTGCCGGGTGTGGTTCTATCGGGTCCTCGGGGAGAATTCCCAAAATGTTCAACAAGTTCGCCCTTCTCCAGAAGCACCATTAACATGGACGACGTTTAGCGCATAAAAACGACACCTGATGCTTCAACAATCCTGATGTGATTTGAATACTCGCTTAAACGTTACCAATATTTAGTTCCCAGTGGCGAACCTCAGAGGCGGGGTCAGCAGAACGGGGAACAGCACTGCCAACACGTAGAGATGATCAAATTTACACTAGCCTTTGATGGGTGGGGCTGCTGCTGAGTAATTTCGCCAACTTAATGGCCACCGAGCATGCCACAGGAGAGGTTTCATATGTTGCCATCCATGCTTAGCAACAACCGCCGGGTTCCTTTACAAAACCTAGGCCCGTTCCGTTTCAGAAGGATGCATATTCCTGCAACGGATGTTGCTACATAATTTCTCTTCATTTTATTTGGGCTCCCTGAAGCGTCGCTGCGCTAAATTGGATTTTAGTGTTGAGGACGGCCACACGAGAGGATGATGAGAATAAGGAAGCCACCTGCAGCACGCGAGGTGCAGTGCTCAGCCACTGGATGTGAGTGGTGAGCATATCTTTAAAGTACACCGCCATCAAAGTCCTACGCCGGAGAGCCGGTTTCTGCCGTGGGAAGCAACGAGCATACCACGCAGGTCTCCCTTTCGAAGGTTTCTGGAATGTTTTCAGTCATTCTTCGTACCCTGCAACCGGCGCTTGCTGGTTGAACCGGACCCCGGCTGTTACGTCTGCTGGCCCGCTATACGCTAGATAAGAATATTTCAGAGGCCTTTCTCGGATTCTTTTTATTACAAACCCACCGAAGCCTAAACAAGCAGCAGCGTCTGAAGCTTGCTCAGGAACATAGGGGGTAATCGCGGAGCGAGGCACAGGTCAAGCGCACGTTTACCGAGCAGCAGCAAAGATTAGAAACCCCAGAGGAAGCTCCAAAGGGATGTACCCGCCGGCGAAGGTATTATATGAACCGAGAACGTGCCAAAGGCGTACGGTGTGCGGATAAGCCAAGAAGCAATGAGGAGAGAGAGAGCTATGGCAAATACAATTAAAAATGAAAGACACACATTCCTGGGGTGGTGCACTACACGAGGCACGGAACGTGTTAGAAGTGTTCAAATAGAACCGGAGTTTCGGTATGTTATTCGTTCACGATTGAGATCACCCCCAAAGCCACCGACAGATAACCCTATAACCGAGACCCCGGTATTAGATGGCTGCACTCCTAAACGCAAACCAGACGTCACGCGGCGTCCTGGAGATTGCATTTGTCTGATAAGGAATCCCGGTGAACCAGTGCCACCGCGCACGTCACACGTCGCAGGCTCCTATTTTGCCGGGCGATTCAAATTTTACTGTAAACATTCGCGCCTTGAGCCCATTATCTGGAAACCATTTCAAACCTTTCGCCACAATCAAATTTGATTATGTGCGGATGAAGTACTTGCGTGAGGTACGAGGCCGGGGCGCTAGACAACACATTGCGGTGTGGAGCCCGCAGCGAATCCAGGAACGCGAAGACCAAAGAACACTTCTGGCAGAGCGCTAACGGAACATTGCCCAATTTATGGCCGCGTGCTGCTAAAATTTGGCCACAGCATTACCCAACCCAACCCATCACTTGAGCATCACTTTCTGGCGAGGTGTCGGTGCTTGTGGCCCCCACCGAAAACAGAAACATCACCTCGATCGAAATGGCAAACCGTCCGTCGTCGTGAAGATGGGGCCGTTTTGGTACCGGAATCGGTTTCACATTTGAAACATAAAACAGCGGGACCTCTCTCCCTCGCCGTGCGGTTCTTCAGGCGTTTCACCCTGACGGAGAGTTTTGTGAATATCTAAATCCATAAAAAAAACGATACCGTCTTGATGAAATTCCTTCGCTCCATTCCACGATTCTCAAGTTTTACTTCCAAAAAGCACCACCAAAAACGCAACAAATCTCGCGTTGATTGCGAACGGCGGCGGCGGCGACGAAGGCCCATTTGGCGCATCGGTTTTTGGCGACGACACCACACGCGCGAATGCTCGCAAATTTATGCTCCCCCTCCGGTGGGGGTGGGGCTGGTTGGTGTGCGGAACTAAACACAAACCCTCCGGCGGGCGCGATGAGCCGCGCTGTGATCCGCTCTCGGTTGCGTTGTCACGTTTTCGGTCGCACACGCGCAAAAGACCTAGCGCTCGGCTGGCCCGGTGGCCTTTGGGCCGTCTTCACCACCAGACCAGACGTGGAACACGGCGTCGGGAGGAATATAATCCCATTCCCCGCGGTTTGTGGTCGCGGAATTTGTGCGACTGTGTGGCTGTGGACTCTCTGGAGTTTGGCAGATAAACATCTCCCAGGGGCCAGTTTCAGTGTGAGCCTCCTCCAAACGCTAGGCTTTCGTTGGTCGGTCTGCCAGACACCAACCACCTAGGATTCCCTAGGCAACGCGCTGGAAAGTGGCCTCCCATTACTGCCCTGCCACGTAGCGGCCGAGGTCGGAGCGCGCGAGACGGTGAACATGACGCTCCTTCCACGAAACAAGTTTACGAACGCGCCGCCGTCGAGCCAACTGCCGCAGTCGAGCATAAAAATTCGCGTTTATGGCGAACCCGTCTGGCCAATGCCAGTTGCGTGTGTGTGTGAGTGAGACAGGGAGACGGTCAGCAAGAATCGACACCTTCGAAAACATGCTACAAAACGCTGGCAGCAACGGAAAAACAACGTCAAACCGGCTGCTGCTGCTGCTGCTCCTGGCGCTGATTGGCATCACCCTCAACACGGGGGGGTTGCAGGCCGTTTTATGTCTCTTTTTGATTTTGCATTTTGATTCGAGCTCATTTTTGAGAGGAATCCATTGTTTTTGTTCTACTACGCGTACGACTATTTGTATTCGTTGTATAAAAGTATTGAAAACCAATTGACATAATTGACCTTCCACTTAAATATAGACATGCACTGGTCAAGTCTTTAGCTCTCTTATCAGAACACTGGGTTTGTTCAATAAAAGCCTAAATTTATTTGGTTATGTTGGTACACTCTTCATA